>NC_134483.1:209883025-210183025 GCF_040206685.1 Ascaphus truei | reverse complement strand
TCGAATAAAGTGTGTCGGTGCAGTACATACAATACTGTATGTACTACCAACAAATAGTAAAACTATAGACGTGCGCCTATTCATTAAACTCTAATGAGTGTAGTTGTGGGAAAAAACAGCATGTTAAGAGACAGAGAGCAATTGACTTATTTACTTATATAGGGGTGGCCTTTGGCTTATATAGATGCACGGCAGTTATTCGAACATTTCTCTGAGCCGTTTTCGTAAAGTCTGCTGATTCACTCGTTATTCTCGGCAAATGTTAGCATTAACGTTGCCAATCACACCTGTGTTTAGCGTTGTTGATTTCTTTGAATTACCTGGATTCTGATTTGTTAGGGTGCAGTTCTTCACGTATCCGCCAGGTGGAAAAATGAATCCCCTATCCAGTACATAGCACAGTTACTGTATGTGTCAATTTGCAGGTGTTTAATAAACAGATAAAAAGAGAGTCCACCGCAGTGATCCATTGTAAAATGACCTTGGTCTTGAAAAAGGTTGCGTCCCCAGCCTTTGTTTAAAGAAGCAGCAGCATCAGACCCTGGGAAGAATGGAAGAGGCTTTTGTTGTTCTCTGAACCTTCATTTTATTAGGTATTCCACATTCAGGTGTACAACAACCAGTTCCCCCAGTGTGATGTCTCCATACAGAGAGTAGCCAGCAATATCTGCATTAGAAAGTTTGCATCCTTTCACTGAAGTTCCACAGACATCCTCCTATCACATAGCAGCAACAAAGAGTGCAGAAGGAGAACCAACCTCATATCACACAGCAGCAACAAGGAGTGCAGCAGACCGCAGGGAAAGAAACCCCCTCCCTTTTATTACTGGTTAATTTGGACCAAACCAAATTAAGTATACCACACAAGGGAGTTGTCTCCCAAAACTTACACAATTAGCAAACATAATACACTTTACACAACATACAATTTTCTATAGCAAGCCCCCCCAAAAAAACAGTACCTTTTACAAACATCCCATGCATGTCTTTACTCTGTAACATAAATTACATTCAGTATCACTTACTTTAATTCCCCCCCCCCCCCCATACCATGATATAATCTACCCTGGATGGTATGCAGGAAGGCAATGCCCTTAGGAAGGCAACGCCCTTTTCCTTTTAAACAGGGACTGCCCATGGCTGTGTAACATCAAACTGTGTTTAACACCAACCACACTTGCATTGTACTGAGTGATCTCAGGACACCACATTAAAGGTTAGTAAAGTTTCAGTTAAAGGAAACAAAAAAAAGATCGCCTGGCCTAGCAAAAAAAATGACAGAAACAGAAAGAAAGAGAGAAAGAAAGAAAGAAAAGTGGTGCACTTGATGCCAGAAAGCAAACATGCATTTAACTTCCACAAAAGTGCAAGCAGCCCTGTCACAGGTCTCTGAAGACGTTATCAAATTTAGGTGTTTTCATAATTTCAGTATCTAAACACAATGTTGGGTACATTATTCTCAATTGCTATGCCCGCACAATTGCTGAAAAGATCGAACCTGTACACTCAACATCACGCCAAATCTTTATTCAAAACCGAACGTCAATTACGCATATCTAATATGTTCTGCAATTAATGCTGGAACAGATAAGAAGGCGACATTAGCAGAGATATATCATCATATCATTGAGAACTACGATTATTTCAAATTTTCACCTAACCATCGTGGGTGGAAGCATTCGATAAGGCAAATTTTAACTAATGAGGGCTGTTTTTTTCTCACTGCCCCATCTGAGGGCGATAGCAGTGGTTATTGGTCTGTGCTACAAGGTTTTGCAGGTATATTTGCTAATGGCAACTTCAAAAGGAGAAAGGTCGGGTTTAATCCATTTAAGATTCATATTTCCTGTCCCTGCAATGTACCAACCCTGGCTTGTCACTACGTTTGCAATAAGGTCGCGATCGTCACTGATGTCACTTAAAACCAATTGAACCCACCTGATTACAATCCTTGCTACCTGACCATACCTGTCAACAATGATTGCTACCTGGCACCGTCTGACTACCAGCTTCAGCAGTCAACTGTCAACTATAATACAGATGACATGAGTGACCCCAGCTTCTACACACAATACACCCCAGCTTGCCAATATAATTGCAATACTGTAGCTGGCCGAATGTCACTGAAAACCTAGTGAACCCGCCTGATTCCAATCATTGCTCCTGGCCCCAGCTGACTACCAGCAGTCACCTGCCAACTTTAATGCAGACGACATGAGTGACCACCAGCTTCTACGCACAATACACCTCTTATAGGCTCATCTCTCCACCCGGTTGTCAAAGTTTATAATGAAGGTAAATATAATGTACTGTACTATGCAGTGTTAAACTATACAGTATTAGCTTTAGTTCCCAATGACACTACAGTAGTTTACAGTATGCTTTTAGACATGCACCATATAGCGCAAGTTAACGCATGCGCAGTAGCGGAAATAATAGCATATTTTTTTTTCCAGAAACAAAACTTTGAAATTGAGCAGCAAAAGATAAGGATGAAGTTCGATGGAACTCTAATCTTGCTTTTTTAAACGTTGCCTTTTTTTACTTGTATACAGTCCGTCAGTATTACCAGCTTCACGCACTTAAAACTTTTTACACGCTATTATTTTTGACAACACACTACAGTATGCACTGTAGTATTGTACAGTATGTGATCGATTAAATTACTGCATGTCATATAGTCTGTACTAAAATTTTACAACATGATGTTTTTTGCTTTTACAGTATTCCACTTCCTGGTTAATGGAAAACACTACTGTATGTTACTGTTTACTTTTATGAATGATGTTGCATTTTGCAGTATACTGTAATTAGACTTTGCATGTGTAATTAATTAGGATAATAAACCCCAAAAAGAAATATTAATAACTAAATAAACAAATAAAGTTCTGCATTGTGATTTCTCAAGAATGACTTCCCTGCCAATGTTAATTGGAAGTCAGAAAAAAGGAAAAAAAGGCACATTATCTTTGAGCCTTGATTCTTGGCTGAGAACTGTCTTTGCCGTTTTCTTACTCATGTGCAGTGGTGATAAATCCTGCACTGTAATTTCTCAAGAATAACTTCACTACCAATGTTAATTGCAAGTCAGAAAAAACAAAAAAAAGCATATTTTTTTTATATATTTATTTCCCGACAAGGGCTTAATAAATTAGTGATTTAAAAAAAACAATGAGATGCATTTTTGAAATATTTCATCAATTTTTACATTCATAAAATCACTTCATTTTTATTTCTTTAGGAGGTGGCATACTGTAATGCTGTGCTCACCACAAAAAAGGTGGGACCCCGGTACGGAGGTGGGAATGGGTATAACGCTACCCACAGCCAAGGAGGCACATCTGGAGTGTGGATGGTCAGGCAGCCGGGTCGGGATTGGAGAGGGTAGAGTGGTCAGGTACTTGCTGAGGTCTGAGGTAGGAGCCGGTAGAATGGTCAGTGTCCATTTAGCCATGGTCAGGGGTTGGAGCCAGTAGGAGCGTAGAGGCCCATTAGCCGTGGTCGGGATTAGAGAGATGCGGAAGGTCAGAGGAAAGCCGGGTCTGTGAGCCAGAAGTGCGGAGTCCAAAGTAAAGCCAGGTCGGTACACGGGAGATCAATCTGATACAAGGCAACTGAGACAAGGCAAGGCAGGACAAGGAACCAGGAAGTGGGAGAACAACGCTAACTGGAACTATGCTCAGCCAAAGTGCAAGTGGCACAGTTGAGAATATATGAGGGTGCATGACCAATGAGAGAGGGGGCGGAGTGGAGGCGTGGCCTCTGCGGAGGCACTGATAGGGAGACAGACACAGGAGACAGGTGGGCATGATAATGAGCATTTGCACGCAGCTTGGGAGCAGTGCACATGCGTCATGCACACATGTCTAATACAAATAATGTACATATTATATATAATATATACTGTAGAATGTGGAGAGAGTAAGCACAGATATAAAATGGTTAACGTTCAATTACAGTACCTTTAATGTAAGGCTAACATGGAAACATGTTATTGTCAGTACCATACTTACACTGGCGACACACTTTATTCGAGCTCGGCTAGTCCCACGAATTCGGGTATACCCGGGTGTATTGAGGTTTGTGACTGTTTTCTGCCCGAGTGCATTGAGGTATTTTCCAGGCAGGGATTGAAGCATTTTATTCCCGCTGGCTGCAATACTGCACAGTATATATATATATACTGCATTACAATTCATGAATTTATGCCATCTGGTAGACACGCGAAGCATTGCAGCCTATTAAATCTTAATCATTATCATTTAACAGATCAGCCGCCCGTCAGCCAGGCATGAACCCAGGCTGGGAAGGCAAACGCAACGGGGCTTGTCAGAGGTGAGGAGCGGCGCATTCCAGGTATCTGCCAGGTACATACTGGGTATTTGCTCGAATAAAGTGTGTCGGTGCAGTACCTGTACCTGTACTATACTTACTGTCCCTGTACTTACCTTACTACAGTACAGTCTAGTACCTTACTACATGCCGATGGCCTGCCCATTACGCTGTAAAAGTACAGGCAAAACGCCGCTAATATGTCAATATAAATGTTGCATTTTTGTACGGAATGTCGTTCCAGAAACTCAGTATTCCTTTTCTAAATTCCTCTTTGTTGTATGGCTTAACAACCTTTCTTATATGATCCTTCATCGTATGCCAGACAAATTCTATCAGGTTCAAATCTGGTTTATCTGGAATGGGAGGGGGAAAAAATGGTGAATTAGTTGATCAGATAAAAACTGTTAAAACAATGAGAAACAATGTGAAACAGTTACTGTACACTGGAACACTTACTCCGGTGGCATCTTAACCCAGTTGATCCCGCTGGCTAAAATATAGGTAATAGATGCGGTATGTTTAGGGTCATTGGGGGCTATGCACTAAGCTCAATGGGTTTGCGTTCTGATGTTCAAAAAAAGCACGTCCGTTAAAAAGTAAGGCCGGGGACGCGATTCACTAAGGCCTTGAGCCCATTTTTTTACGTACGTGCTCTTAAACTTCACATACACTAGCTGATAGAAAAAAAGCCGCATGTAACATTTGCATGCAGATTTGCCATCTCCATACAAGGCTGTTACAGGCGATCGTACACTAATTAAAATCATTTTAATAATAGTGTACATGAGCTGGGGGTCTCTGGAGCTGAGCCGCATTGTTTTTTTTTTCCAAGGACCCCCTACTTCAGGAGATACAGGCCCCGTTATGGGGTGCCGGTATCCCCTGCAGAATTTAAATGTCCCGGTCACGTGACGCGGAAGCTTGAAACTGCAGGGGATACCGGCACCCCATAAAGGTGTCAGTATCTTGGGCAGCAGGAGGTTCCCGGACATAAAACCAACGCGGATCAGCTCTGGAGACCCCCTGCACATCTACACTATGAAACACATGTATATTAAAAAAAGATTTAACAAACATCAAAACACGACACCCCCCCCCCTCCGCCCAAACACATATAGTACAGTAATGTGAAAAATAACTATTATCCAGATAAATAAAAACAGTAGCCAGCTAATCCAATGAATACAAGCAATAACAACATCAACAATGAATTAATTAAACCATTAACCAATGAAACCAATTAATTCTTAAATCAACTCAAAATGAATACTAACACTAACCAATCAAACCAATGAATTACTACAACATTAATGAATGTAAACATTAAAAGACAAATACATATCGAATCACATCATGCTGCACCTGGTCTCCTGTGGGAAGGGAGGGAGGACCACGGCGATTCGCTCTGGGGGCAATGAGATGCACATGGGATGTCTGGCTCAAGAACAAAGGGAAATATGGCCTGCTAGCTACCCCATCCCAACTTACCCCCATCTTTGGAAACCCACACTTCCCGCCTGGGTGCTCCAAAACACAATTCGACCAATTCCAAGGTCTAGGAATAAGGCTGATTGCCGATCTGCTGAAAAACGAGGAGATCCTCTCCTTCCAAGAACTCCGCGACAAACATAAACATCAAGGTCTCCATCTGTTCAAATTTTTTCAAATTAGGCACTTCCTTCTATCCCTAGCCCCAAACGCTAAATTCCCCCCATTAACCAGGTTTGAATCCCTTTACAGCAAGGGCTCCTACCAGAGAGGTCTGATCTCAGAGGTCTATAGGGGGATGGAGTCGGCAACCAGCCCCCCAATCCACAAGTATATGCAAAAATGGTCCATAGATATGGACGAGTGGGAGGATATCTGGGAGTTGGCCACAAAGACCTCAATCTGTACAGTGACAAAAGAGATCATATATAAAATACTATTCCAGTGGTACCTGACCCCGGCTAGGCTGAGCCAGATCTTCCCCGGCACTCCTGACCTGTGCTGGAGGGGATGTGGTCAAAAGGGGGACATGGCCCACATTTGGTGGTCATGTCCGGAGATTCAGAGGTACTGGACAAAGATCCAGACGCTTCTACAAGAAACTACGGGGCTTCTTTTCCCGCTGGACCCCTTGACTAGTATCAGCTATCCTAACCGCAGCCAGATGCTCAATAGCGGCGGCGTGGAAACACACCAAAGCCCCAGCGAGAAACACGGTGTTGAGAAGAATAGACGAGGTCATGGCCATGGATAAACTTACAGCAATGCTCAATAAAAAAATGCCACAGTTTCGGAATACCTGGGACCCCTGGAGCGGCCCGCTAGGACTAGGCCTGCATTAGGCCGTCCTCGTACTGATGGAAAGGGAGGAAGAAAACAGAGTTCACCCATCCTCCCCCCACACCCCCCTCCCCAGTATGTCTTCCCCCCCTCCCCCCCTTAGACCTCCCCCCCCCCCACCAACTGAAAAATACTCATTTTGGGACAACATGTTGTTTAACTCAGTTGAAAAATCTTGTCATGTGCCTATGACATTGTCGTTATCATTTGGATGTATGTTGTTCTCAATAAAAAAAAAGTGATATAAAAAAAGACAAATAAATAATTTCAAACAATATCTGAAATAACCATAAAACGCATTAGCTAACATAATACAACATTAACTACAAACGAACACAAATCGCAAACATTTTATTAGCATTAAGCAGGAAAAAACAAACAATCAAATCCACATAAGAAATTGAAATTAAAACAACCAACAGCAATACCAAGCCACAAATGCCCCCCAAATATTGTCATAATAATGTATTCATCTGTACCCTAAAGTGGTACAGATTAATATATTATCAGTCAATGTGCCTCCCCCAAAAAATCTACAAACACATCCAATGAAAAAACCTGTAAAAAGAGACATTTACAAACATTGAATATATTACCTACCATTAGAAGCGGTGGCCCTCCGACTCCCAGGGTAACAGGAAGCTCACATACTTTGAAGGCCTCCAACAGCATCCGATGTCATCCGCCATGAAGATCCGGATCAGGTACCCAAATCTTCATTTTTCTTTCTTTAATCACCTTCTTCTATCTTCATCTGTCACTATTTCTTGATCTTCTTTATCTTCTATCTTCATCTGTCAATCCAAAAAACCCCATGGTAAATCCCAACGTTGTTATCTTGTCGTCTTCTTGGGCTCAAATGAGGAGTCACGGCCTTAAATAGGGCTTGTGACGTCACATTTAATGAGTATTATGTATATACTGTATGCTTTCTTTCAACGGAGGACTTAGGGACCTGCTGTTGTGGTAAGTATAACTGTATTTATTTACTTTATGTATGCTAATGAAGTGTTTAATAATGGGCAAATAATCTATTATCCATATCTGGATAATAGTTATTTTGCACATTACTGTACTGTATGTGTTAGGGGGGTGTATTTAGTTAGAAATAATGTTTAGTTTTTTTGTAGGCACAACATTGGTACCGCAAGCCCGCGGGGACCCCGGGACTCCCGCGGGGACCCCGGGACTCCAGCGGGGTCAGCCGGGGACACCCACGCGACCCCCGACCTCCCTTGGGGACCCCCGCGTGGTCAGCCGGGGACACCCGCCGGCCTGTTGTATGGGTGTTGTGCATGCAAAAATGTAAAGCAAGAAATATTTTAAAGTCCAGCTTTTTTTGCGTCTACCTTGAGCTGATGTGTTCTGTTGAACGTAACTTTTGCGTAAGCTAAGGTTACGTAGCTTAGTGCATCCCGCTTAAGGGCAGAATTTAACGCAAACAGGGTAACGAACGAGCAAAGTTGGACTTAGAAAATTTTCCTGAAAAAAGTCAGTTTTAGAGCGCAAAGTACAAAGTGCCTGTTTGCGTGGCTTATTGCATCGTGTTCAGCGCAACATCACGTTCTAAGAGCACTTTGCGCTTTAAAAATGACTTAACGGAGCTTAGTGCTTGACCCGTTCCAGTTCCATTGTCCTGGAAAAACCGGTGACCACCAGATAGGAAATCTTGCCTAATGTATTGAAAAAATACTTTATCCATGATCCCTGGAACAAGAAAAGAAAAAAACTATGAAAAAGATGAACATTAGGTTACAGAATACACTACAGTTGTACAGTGCATAAGGCTACAGCATGTGACTTTGTGCATTATTTTACCCTCAAAGATGATTATGCATCCTGGTTTCTAGTCAAGAGATAGCACCCCACACATGTATCTTCAGTGGGTGCTTAGGCCTCGGCTTCAGAGATAGATGTTCTTTTTTGCGGTATGCAAAAGTGGCAAATCTCTCAAAAGCTGCAGTTGTCTCGTCAGAAAAGATGACATCCTGAAAAGTCCATGTGACAGAGGCTTGGGGGAGAATGGATGTGACGTCATTGAAAGCCTGTCACATGGTACTAGAGCCAATCAGAGTTGGGATGTATTTCCCACGCTTTGATTGGCTACCGTACCATGTGAGGCCGGCCATCTTTGTTTCATGACATCATCTTAAAGGCAATTGAAGCACAGCCATTCGGATGACGTCATCATTTTTTTTCTCTCGGCCAAACCACATGGTTTTCACAGCCCAATCAGGGCTGTGGGAACCATATGACGAAAATGTGACGTCATAGGCCTATAAAAGCCTATGTCGTCTCATTTTGAAGGCAGACGCAGAGGAGAAAGGACCTCCTACAGAAGAAGAAGGCGAGGGCGTGGCTGAAGAAGACAAGAAAACCCCGGAAGAGACCGGAAGAAGATACAAGAAAGAAGAATATAGATGAAGATGGATTACAACTAGAAGACCCCTGGATTGTTTTGGTTTTTTATTTTAATGTTTATTATTTTATGGTTTATTATTTTTTGGATTCCTGTCCGTGGATTGGTTCGAGAGTAAGCTGTTCAACGGGAGTCGGTGAGTGGGTCAAGTAATGGTAAGTGAACAAATTTTTTTTTTTTTTTTTTAACTTGTTCTTTTTTTGTTTTTGTTTTTTACATGTGTTTTTTTTTTTGGTATATCATTTCTTGCCACTGTATGTATGTATGTATGTCTAGATCGATATATACATAATATATAGGGTAAGAAATGATGTTGTTTTAAAAGCTTGTTTTGCTGTGTTTAAAATGTTTTTGGCTATGCTGCTATGCATAAATGTGTGTGTAATGTATTTTAAAATTAGATAGATGTAATTTTTGGTCTTGTATGGTGTACTTTAGGTCAGGGTGAGGCTTGCTTTTGTATATTGTATTCTTTCTGTTACTTATATTTTATATGATGGTAACTTGTTCGGTTTAACGATTGAAATAGTTAATTGTTTAATTGTTATGGATGGAATTTAAATTGTTTAGTGATTTAATTAATGAATGCTAATTGATTTATGGTTACTTCATTGGTTTAAATAGTATACTTGTTTGGATGTATTGGTATGTTGTTTGGAATATGTTATTGTTAACATTCATTGGCAGAGTGTGCATGGTGCATTGATTGTATACATCATGTATACAATGTAATTGCAATGTTTTGATTGGCATTTGAGGCTTTTGATTGGCATTTGAGAATTTTGATTGGAAGATGAGATTGGATTTTTAAAGGAAATATGATTTTATTGTACTGTGTTTGAATGGAGAAGTGGTATTTGTACTAGAGCATGTTTTTGATAACCCTTCTACATTTATTTGTATATTGGTTCATCATGTGTGTATGTATATCTCTCTCTCTCTCTCTCTCTCTCTCTCTCTCTCTGTATATATATATAGTTGCATGATGAAGCCACTGTACAAATGAATGGGTGAAGGGTGTGTATCGGGCCAGGGTGGCTTAACCCCTTCATTTTTGCGGTTATTATCCGATAAGGCGATTAAGGGGTTAATTGATATCTGAAAGTTATTACTATGTAGTGGCTATGTATTTTGTGGGCAACGGAGGACAAGGATTGTGCTGGCGACGGGGGCTTCATATTGATGAGGTCAGTAGTACTTTATTTATTTTAATATGCTAGTTAATGTGTTTAATAATGGGCAAATAATCTATTATCCCTATCTGGATAATAGTTATTTGGCACATTATTGTACTGTGTTGGGGGGGGGGGGATTGATGTATTGAATGTATAGGTCAGGTTTATTTATTTTACATTCAAGGTTTGTTCCTTTTGGTTCTGCATGAGACCTCTGGAGACCACCTGCGGTATCCTCGGGTATCTCACGGGTATCAGGCTGGTAGGCCCACGGGGGGCATCTCCAGGGAAGAACCAGTGACCCCACATCTGTGGGGGCACCACGGACCCGTAGTGTGTGGGGAAGAACCGGTGGCCCCACATCTGTGGGGGCACCGCGGACCTGTAGTGCCCACCCGTGGGTCCCCAGACCCCTGTGGGAACCACCCGAGGCCCCGCAGACACCTGTGAGTCTGACCCGGGGCTCCCAGACATCCGCGGGCCTACCGTTGGGACCCAATTGTGGCCCACGGTGACCCGTGGAGACCACCTGGTGGGCCATGGTGCCTGGCGGGACCCACCAACAGGCCTCCAGAACCTGTATGAAACAAGTTGCTGGTAAACTGTAGGTCTGTGGGGTGACCCGTTAGGCCCACCGGGGACTGACGTGGGCCTGGTATATGAACCCTGTATGTTTACTCCCCTTCTCCCCCACACACCGCCCCCCTCTTTTGTGCACCCCAAAAATAAAAATTAGGTCAAATGCTTGCATTAGATGATATGATCAAATTGTATCTAAATGTTGTATGTCATACAGAAAATGTCTACTTTGTCAAAATGAAGGTCAATGTACAGTACCCTCTTCATCGCTGTCCACAAATCCCCGGGACCGAGGATGTCTCCTCAGGACTTTAGGCCCACTTCTCCAGTCTCTGGAAAGACTGGAATAATTAGACAAAGGCACTTACAATGCCCACCCTTGTCAATTATGTATTTTCTACCTCTCTGTGTGTCCCCCAACCCCCCTCCCTTCCCTCTTCTCTCCCTCCCTGGCCTCAGATAGCAAACATAAGGATAGTCTCGGACATCCTTCCCAGTAAATAGCCAATGAAAAAATCTATCTGGTATACTTCCCAATCTCATTCAGAAGAGCTAATTATAAATCACCCCCCCCCCACCCTGTGGGAAAGTGGGTGGTGTTACAATTTACACTATCTCAATTCTAAATCATGGCTAGTCTCACTTGTCTTAAGTTGATTTCTCTCAATGTCAAAGGCCTCCAATCAAAAAAAAACGGAGACAGCCCTCCTAGAATTCAAAAGAACTGAAGGAGATAGCCTCTTCTTACAGGAAACCTATTTCAATGTCCATGACCCCCCCTCCCCCAACACATTTAGAAACACGTTTCCACAAGCATATTACTCATCTTACACCAGTAAGAATAGATGGGTAGCAATTCTAATTAAACAAGGTATCCCATTCAACGCTGAGAATATTATACGAAACTATACAACCTGGGCCCTCCTGGGATGAAAACCTCTAATATAGACACAATCTCAAAATATCTAGAAAACTGCAAACTTCCCTAATTGACTCAAATGGAGGCAGACACCTTAAATAAGAAAATAACACAACTTGAACTAGTAGTTAAAGCATTAAAGGCAGCAAAATCCACGGGCCAGATGGACTTTCAAACATACTGCACCGACACACTTTATTCGAGCAAATACCCGGTATGTACCTGGCAGATACCTGGAATGCGCCGCTCCTCACCTCTGACAAGCCCCGTTGCATTTGCCTTCCCAGCCTGGGTTCATGCCTGGCTGACGGGCGGCTGATCTGTTAAATGATAATGATTAGGATTTAATAGGCTGCAATGCTTCGCGTGTCTACCAGATGGCATAAATTCATGAATTGTAATGCAGTATATATATATATATACTGTGCAGTATTGCAGCCAGCGGGAATAAAATGCTTCAATCTCTGCCTGGAAAATAACCCAATGCACTCGGGCAGAAAACAGTCACAAACCTCAATACACCCGGGTATACCCGAATTCGTGGGACTAGTCGAGCTCGAATAAAGTGTGTCGCCAGTGTATATTATAAAAAGTTTCTCCCGACCCTCGCGCCATGTATGTTGGAACTGTATAACTCGTTTTTGGAGAGCGATCAGCACCAATGGCAGCAGCAATTTCTTTGTTGGTTACTGTTTCAATTAATTCATTGTTGTTTTATTAACTAATTGGTTTGATTGGTTACTGTTACAATTAATTCATTGTTGTTTTATTGTTGTTTTATTAATTCATTGCTTTGATTCGTTAATGGTTTATTTAATTCCTTGTTGAGCTGGTTAGTTTTATTAATTGCATTAACTGGCTAGTGTTTTTATTTAGTGAATTGGGGTGTTTTGGTGGTTTTGAATGTTTTATTATTGTGTCTTTTGTGCATTAATGTATTTTTTTAGGGTGCCCATTGAGTGCTATAGAGGCTTATCATGCCCATATTATATATGGGTATGATGTACCCCTATACTACTCAATGGGTAAAGGGTGGGTATAGTGGGTCCGGGGTGGTTGTTTAGGCCACCCGGGTGGGTAGCGGGGCAGGGTGGGTTAACCCCTTAATTACTATAGCGGTTATTAACCTCTAAGGTGATAAAGGGGTTAGGGGCATTAGAATGTATATATTATGTATGTATGCTTTCTGGTAACGGAGGACAGGGACCTGCAGTATCCTGACAAGGACGCCCTTCATATTGGCTGTGGTAAGTAGAACTGTAGTTATTTACTTTATTTATGCTGGCTAATTTTGTGTTTAATAATGGGCAAATATTCTTTTATCCATATCTGGATCATAGCTATTTTGCCCATTACTGTAATGTATGTGTTTGGTGGGGGGTTATTGATTTAAATGTAGGCCATGTTTTATTTTTTTCAATACAGGATTGGTACCGCAGGGCAGAGGGGACCCATGGAGACCACCCGAGGACCCCCGGACACCCACGGGTACCACCTGCGGAACCACGGGGGACACCTATGGGGAAGAATGGGGGCCCCATAGCTGTGGGGTCCCACGGACCTGCAGAGACCACCCGAGGGCCCCATACCCGCATGGGAACCACCCAAGGGCCCCCAAACACCTGTAGGGATGATCCAGGGACCCCCAGACACCCGCGGGGACCACATGTGGACTCCATTGGGTACCACCTGGAGGCCCACAGTGCCTAGAGGTGACCACCTGGAGACCCCCAGACACCTGTAAGCACCCCCCATGGTGCACTTTGGGGCCTGTGGACACCCATCGGGCCCACCGGGGACCCCGTCAGCCTGCGGTATTAATCCGGTATGTTAAAATAATAAATCATGGTTTTACAGCATGGGGGGCACGGGGAGTGGGTGGTGTATTGGTGTTTATTAGATATTGTAATGTTTATTGGAGGCCTAAGAGGTGGGTAGTGGGGCTGTTGTGTGTATTGCTTTTATTGTGGGTAGTGGGGGTAGGTGAAGGGGGTATTAGCCCCAAGGATTGGTGTTTAGGCCTTGCTGGTGTGTAGCGGGAGGGGTTAACCACTTCATTAGCGTAGTGATATTAACCGTTGAGGTAATTAAGGGGTTAAGTCCACCCGCAATCCCCCGCAAGGCCTAAACACCCACCAACGGCCAAATACCACCTTCACCCACCCCGCTACCCACAATAAGTCTGGCACGGGTGATTAACCCCTTCATTGCCTTAGCGGTTAGCCCGTAAGGTAATGAAGTGGCTGTAAATGCATTTTTCCTGCATCGGATTCATGCTGGGGCTTCTTCGATGCTGGTATTATTGGGTATCAGCTCCGGAGAACCCGGCATCAATCCGATGCAGGAGAAAGGCCTGATTTTTACTAAGTTCCGTCTCGCCGCCTTATCGCCGCTTCTCACCACCCTCCCGCCAACTTTTCCTGGTGTTTGGATTTGGGGAGAAAATGGCCATTCTAGAGCCGCGATAGGCGTCGATAACCTACTCGCGGCTACTAGAATTGCACGAGTCTATGAACATTACGAAAAGCGTAGATAAGTGGCTTATCGCCCCTCACGCTGCGATTTGGTTTTGAACACATTTTTGGGGGCGATTTAGGCCTTTATCGCTCACTTATCAATGCTTACTGAATCGGAATAGGCATTTTGGCCGATAAGTGCTCGATAAGTGGCTTATGAACGCTTACTACATAGGCCCCTTAATGTTTGACTTATGTTTTTTGCAAACATTTTTACGGACAAAAAAGAGGAAATATTGCCTGGTTCATGAATTTTGAAACTCTAGGGCAGAGCACTACGGGTTTCACTTTAACAATGTGGTTTTTAAACAGGCGTGTTTTGGCAATGCATTTTCTACTTTAACTTATTCATGCCATGGTTTCATGTAATCTGTATGTCTATTCATTTCTGGCCGTGTCAGATCTTGCAGAATAAATATCCATTGAGACATTTATTTATGTTTAGATGTAATATGTAAGCAGCATTTTATCTCAAATATAATTTATGAGATTTGTAATTGTTTTTCTTTGTTTTTTCAATTTTACACTAAGTCACCCACCATGGTATCTCTTTCTTTAGTTGGTAAATCACTATGTTTGTTTTTTTTAAGTTCATTTAAGATCATGGATAACTCAAGAACAAACAACCCCTGCAGTCTCATTTACTCTATCTATATTTGCATAATTGGAGAGTGTCTATCAGTCTTAGCCAAGGTTTAAATAGTAAACATTAACTGTTCACAGAAATATAACAACACTATTAAAAAATTTGAAATATAAATCTTAAAAAAAGATCTTCAAAGCTTTACTGGTAAATATCCTTATGACATTTTGGGCAATTTTTACAGATGAATCCTTCTCTGGCCTTCTCTTCTTCTTCCCGCAGCTGGGATTGCCAGAGAAATAGACCACAATAGCAATCCCTTACATTGAGCCCATACTCAAACATAGAGCTGCAGGAGTTGCCAGAAGATACAATCTTCCCTTGCAGGTAAATGCTTTTTCCCACAGCATACATCTGTAGAGCTTTGCTAAATTGTTGAATGAGCCAAGAAGTGCCTTACGGCTTACCACCACTAAGTAAATATGGGCCTTTGTCTTTGAGAGCACGTAGTATATCTGGACTTTTCTCCAATAATTCCAGGGGGGATTCCTATTGAAACCAACGAGATTTTGTATTTTAGAACAGTTTTAACTTGGTTTTGCAGCCTTAAGATTTAGATAAATGATCCCCCAGTTGTCAAATATTTCACAAGACTATTGCGTTCATTGTACTGTACATGGTGTGATATATTATCTTTCCTGAATTTCTGAATGCTATTTTTACTACTGTTCATTATTTCTAATCTATATTCCACATATGGTATAAAGCCTGTAATTAGGCATCAGCAATTCTTTATTTTTTCTTTGTTCAAAAGAGAGATTCCTTAGTTACATGCCTGTTTCAAAAAAATGAAAAGCCTCCTTTCACGCCAAGGTAAGCCCCATAAGACATGTCCTGTATTCATTTTTATCTTTACATCATCTCACACATAGAAATTCTCATACATCTCTTTTATTTTCATAAAGAATGACTGTTCTACTCTTACATTTTAAAAGCATTGGTAGCTCGCCAATTAGCAGATGAACTGTTGATATGTACAATAAAAAGGTCCTAATACTCCAAAATAAAACTTTTGGACAAGCCATACTTTAGTCAGTTAACCCAATATACATAGTAATTTTGAAGCATTATATTTTCTATAGAAAATTCTGTTGTCATGCGTGACTTTATGTAAAAAAAAAAAAAAGAAGTAAAAACATACAATCCTTAAAATCGTGCTTTCACTGTCATTTATGCTGGACACAAACTTGCCGCCATTTGGATAACATGCAACTAAGGAGCCCATCATTTGAACTAAGAAATATAAAAGTGTGTTGTTGTTATTATTACATAATGTATGTCTAATATTACTTATTATAATGTATGCAGCACTTTATAAAATTACAATACAGAGTCAATAAATAACAACATAGGGCAAAGGGAGACCCTGTATAACGTCCATCATTTTATTATGTCGAGCCTAAGAAAAACTGTTATCAAAAAAATATGATTTCAGCAGTTTTGAATTTTTGACCATATACAATCATATACATATACAGATCATATACAAAAGGAACATAATGAATGTCATAAATTCAAAACTGCTAAAATATATTTTTTTGGTAATTTTTTTTTAGATGTCATAAATTCACATGCTACAAAGATATTAGTTGCTGTATGAGGAAGAAATGTTTATAACATGCGACAGACATTCCATTTGCTGTATGATCACAATGAGCGAATGTTCATATTAAACCTCAAACATCTCACTTGTGGTTTAATCTCAATGAGCAAATGTTCGTTTTAACTGTCGTTGAGGCACAAAAGAAAGAGATAACATAAAGAGCACCATGGAAAAATAGTTTGCTCTAGTTACTATTGCTTTTCGTTTGACACAAAAAGTCTGATTACATGTAATTAGGCATGTCTTCACATTATGTACTGTACATGTCAGGTTGTGAAAACACAGTTACCATTTTGTCTGCCAGAACACTCTCTCCAGCACAAAACAAATAATACTGAAAAACATTAGTTTTTTAGTTTTTTATAACTGAAGTTAAACTGATAGAACCAGACCATTAGGTCTTATTTATTGAACAGCAGTTAGAGCCAATTCTCAAGGGAGCCATTGAACTCCTTTAAGACCCTGCTAACTTAATTGGCGGCAGTTTGGGGGATGAAGGAAAAATGTAAGTCTGTAGCAGCAGGACACCATGCAGCATAGGGATAGAGCAGACAAGTATTCCATCTGACAAGGGGAGTCATATATAGATTTTTGTGTCCATTGTTTTCCCATATTTGTATGTGTGCTTTACCCAGTCAATCAAATATAATTGACACCACTGGGTTCTGTTGTTTCGTGGCTGACAGGAGATAAGACGAAAAGAAAAAATCTTGAAGTAAACCTCTTCACTGAAAGGCTGCAGAAAGGTTTTCTGCTGGTTATGTGGCATTTTTTGCCAAATTGTATTATAATTGATGTGGTGACAATGCAGTTGAAAAGATGATAGATACTAATCACTACACCCTTTGTTAAAGTTAGGGTGATATGAACAGTATTGCATTACTGGTTTAATTTTTTTTTTTAAGAATCTACAAAAGAAAGTAGCAGCTCGCTGGGAGAATATATAGGTGGGACATGCACATCTATGTATTTACAGTACATGAAGTGAAAGAAGCTTTAATACTAACTTTCAAATACACTGTTTTACTCTTGTAACCACCCTCCTAAAGGGTTGCCAGAAGGTTGGAGTGTATCGGGCCTCACCCTGTGTTGACATGGGATCATGACATCATGGGGGTATATTAGAGAAGGGGAATGTTCGAGAAGGTTAGGTTCCTAGAGAGTAAGAGGAGAGGAGTCTCGGAGAGAGTAGATAAGTAATGTTTATAAAGTAATAGCACAGACAAGGCCTCCCTGTTTATTATGTTGTAGATAAGGACAGTTTCCTTTGAGTTAAGATCCCCAAAAGAAAAAAAATGGAGTCCTGAATAGTTAAGGAAAAGGAATAAAGAACTCCACAGAAGGCCTCAGAAAAAAGGGCTCCCGGGTGTCGGCGGATCAGCTCTAACCGCGGAACTGCCACTACTATTCTTCATCAGTCTAATAGAAGTGGAAGTTCCAAAAAGGGCAAAGGTATTGGGTTACGTAAGGAAGACCCACCAGGATTCCCATAGAGTAATCGGATTAATATGACTATGAATCTGAAGCAACAAGGAGGGCCGGGTTCCACACCTACGTGGAGCAAATAAGTAAATGTACCTCCATTCAAGTGTTAAGAGTGGGCACTGATAGAACAGTATTCGTCTACTGTATGTCTGATATAAAATACAATGCACCATTGTCAATATGTGTATGAGTGGTCCCTATGCTTGGGAACATGAATACATGACAGTTGTACTACAGTACAAAGTTCCTAGCACCCATTTGTATACATCCTTGCTACCTCATTGACCAGCAAGCTGAATCCAGCACCCTGAGTCAAAGTAATCCATATTGAGTAGTCAATCTTTGCACAACAATGTAAACTCCCTAGGAGCCAGGCAGGGAGGGCTACACACTTCTAGGGGCTGTGTTCTTTTTTTTTTAAATTAAAATAAAATATATTTTCCCTTGATTAGATAAAGAATTGTTTTGTGCTTGGTGTAATAACTAGAGTTCACTTTACACAACAACACTTCCACTATAATGGGCAAAAAGGGGCATGGCCAAGACTCTGAACTGAGCAGTCGCATGCCAGTTCAGCTCCACTGAAAAAAGGTGATATCAAGCCCTAAAACGTATAGAAAAGAGCGCCTTTCAGATCCAAACCAAAAGGAGTGGATTTATAAAGTACATATTTGCCCTGCAAGCTGCTCCTGTGGCTCTCCCGGAGCTGCTGCTCGAGGGACACCCGCACAAGGAACTCAAGATGGCCGCCTGACATGCGTGGTTTTACAAACCTGAAGGCTTCAACCAATTCCAGAGCCAATTGGTAGAGTCCAGGAAGGACGAGCACCCCATGACCTGTCGTGGGGTTCGGGAGGGCTACGGTGCCGATACAGGTGAGCTCTGAGAGCGGACAGGAGGTGGGGGCCTGTTAGACAGAGTCATATGTGGGAGGTGGCCTAACATCTGCGGAGGCTGGAAAGGGTCATGGCGCTGTGGAGGAAGCAAGAGTCGAGGTGGCAGGGAGCTGACTGTCGGGAGTCCCTGCTCTGATGCTGGTGAGTGCCCCTGGCTGTCAGCTGGCAGCCACTACGAGGGTGCTTGAATCATGGAGAGGTGGCCGTCTTGCCTCGGTGCTCCACTGTGGAGCTGCTGGGGGACGAGAGCTGGTCTTTCTCTCCCCCTCTACATACGGATGGACCGGAGCCTCCATGAGGCAGCCTGGACCTGGCAGAGACCTCCCCGTCGATGTAAATGCTCAGCCGCCTGCTAAAGGAGGAGACCCAAGACCACCCAGGGTGCTCCCACTACCCAGGATTGTTGCAGTGGGCCTCCAAGACACTGCATGTGCCAGACTGCCACTGTTATTAAAGGTGAGCAGCGGGGGCCTGACGATCCCCTCATCCCCACAACTCTAATCCCACACAACGCCTTTAAGTAAAAGTTTGCAACACCTATAGAGGAGCACCCCCCCTCCCCAACAGAAAAAGAGGGAGGGGGAAACAAAAGGGGGCTTATAAATTAATAAAGACAAAGATTGCAATACTGTGATCACTTAAAGGGGAATATGTATCCCCCTAAAAAAGAACTATATGCACAGAAGTGCCTAAATTGAGCAGGCTAGGATGTCTTCTTGAGACCCATGCTTCGTAATACCCCAGTCTTCATTCTAAGCTCATGACAACAAGTCTTCCCTGACTAACCATCTAAATATAAACCATATCACAAGCAAGTCAAACCTACCGTGGCTTTGAAAGCTGTTAGAACCATAAAAAAGAAAAAGAACCAGAGTGAGTTACGAGAATACTTTAAACAACACGATCGGCAATCCCCACAACAGGTGGAGTTGGGAGTCGATCCTTCCCATGAACACTTAGACTCTGGACTGGGTGTGGAGATCGAAACTTTCTCCACAAAGAATGACTTACTTACACTTTTCAATAAAATTGAATCCATAATGCAAGCAGCAGTGAAGGATCTTAAGGAGGAGATATCTTCCCTTGGGGAACGCACTAGCTCTTTAGAATCTAAGGTTGATGCTACAATTACCTGGCAATCCCTTATGGACGCAGAGCTCAAAGATGTAAACTCCCAACTCCTAGACATCAAAGACAGACAGGAAGATGCGGAGAACGGGGATCACTGTAACAATCTCTGGATTCGGGGGATCCCAGAATCTGAAAAATTTATTTTTCTGGCAGCAGAGGACCGGGACCTGCAGAATCCTGAAGAGGACGCCTATCATATTGCAGGGGTAAGTAGAACGGTTTTATTTGCTTTACTTATGCTGGTTAATGTGTTTAATAATGGGCAAATAATCTATTACCATATCTGGATAATAGTTATTTTGCCCATTACTGTACTGTATGTATTTGGTGGGTGGGGTGTATGTATTGAAATGTATGACATGTTTATTTTTTTACATACGGGATTGGTACTGCAGGGCTGCAGGAACCCATGGAGACCAACTGAGGACCCCCAGATGCCCAGGGGTACCACCCGAGGACCCCCGGATGCCCACAGGTACCACCTGTGGCCCCATGGGGGACACCTGCAGGGAAGAACCGTGGGCCCCAAAGCTGTGGGGTCCCCGTGGACCTACAGGGACCAGCCGAGGGCCTCAGACACCCGTGGGAACCACCTGAGGGCCCCCAGACACCTGTAGGTATGACCCT
Organism: Ascaphus truei; assembly: GCF_040206685.1. Lineage (NCBI taxonomy): Eukaryota > Metazoa > Chordata > Amphibia > Anura > Ascaphidae > Ascaphus > Ascaphus truei. The sequence continues at coordinate 210,162,369 of NC_134483.1, read as the reverse complement.
GGAACCCACAGACACCCGCGGGACCACCTGTGAACCCCATTGGGGCCTGCGGTGACACACGGGAACCACTTGGAGGCCCCCAGACACCCATGGGTACCCTCCAGGGTGCACTGTGGGGCCTGCGGACACCGGTCTGGCCCACCGGGGACCCCCGTTGGCCTGTGGTATTAAGCCTTTTTGTAAAATAATAAATCATGTTTTATGAGGGGCACAGGGGGTGGGTTATGTATTGTTTATTAAATATTGAAATGTTTATTGTGGGGCCTAGAATGTGGGTAGTGGGGCTGTTCTGTGTATTGTTTGTATTGTGGGTAGCGGGGGTGGGTGAAAGGGGTATTGTCCCCAAGGATGGGTGGTTAGGCCTCCTGGGTAGGTAGTGGGGGAGGGTGGGTTAACCCTCGCAGGCGTGAAACGCATTAGAGGACCCTCTTTGTAGCTATGCATCTTTGAATAAAGCATTTTTATTTTTCACTAGCTAGCCTCCAGGCCTTTCATTTTGCAGCAGTGCTCCATCATCTTTTTTCGGATATCTATACTCATTCTATGGCACGCTATTTCAACCAGGATTTCCATGGACAACCAAACAGTGAGTTATTCACATTTACTAAAATTACTGTATATGCAGATAGGCTGTTGTCGCTCTAGCCTAGGGACAGTGGATTATTACTCTAAAGTGACTGTGGGGTGGGTTCTCTTCATTGGGAATTCATTCCCACATCCACAGTGAGTTTTATCCTATTATTGAAGTCCTTAATTATGGCTTTATTGTGAGCTCTATGCCTTTCAAACTGCACATATTATCTATCTAATGGATATATAAGTTCCTGGACTTTTAAAGCTATATTGCAATCATCATCCTGGACATTGGAAGCACCATCCTGGGATTTACTTCTCATCTTCACTAACCCCTTAATTACTCTAGCAGTTACTAACTGCTAAGGTAATTAAGGGGTTAGGGGACATTAGATTGGCTCTTTTTATTGTTTTATATTGTTTGCAGCCCCGGAGGGCATTGACGGTGATGAGGACGAGGACGGCCTTCATCGTGGCAGCCTGGCAGGGGTGAGTGCAAGATTTATTTACTTTATTTATGCTGATTAATATATTTTAAATGGGCAAATGCACTATTATCCATATGTGGGTAATAGTAATTTTGCCAATTTTGTACTATATGTGTGTAACGCCTGTATGCCCGCAGACCTGGCCAGTCCCCAGTACTGAGGTGGGTAAGGGTATAACACGCACCCACAGCAGTGAGGGCGTGCCCGGAGTGTGGTAATAGCATTGCCGGGCCTGGTGAGTAAGGGTTAAAGTAATACTTGCTGAGTCCGGGGTGCCAGAGATCAGAGGGTAATGTCCAAGTGCCAGAGTTCAGGGAGAGAGCAGCGTAGTGATGTCCAAAAGCCAGGGTTCAAGGGCAGGAGAGAGCAGCGTAGTCAAGTCTAAAGCAGAGTTCAAGTTCAAGCCAAAGGAATCCAAACAGGGGCAGGGACAGGAACCAGGGCTGAAACAGACAAGGGAGCTGGGCATAGACACTGCACACACAGGAGCTACAGGAATGCTATGCAGAGCAAGGACTGAGAGGACAGAGTGGGGTTATATGGGAAGGAGGGCCAATAGGGATGCAGGGAGGAGCATAAGTTTGAGTGGGTACTTGCAGGGATAGGTCAGCGAGAGCAGGGGAGGAAACAGGGAGGTAATCAAGAGTTATATATTATGTAACCAGGTAAATCTGACGATTGACCCACGAGGCGCTCAGAAATAAGGCAATGCTGCACAGTGGTGTAACTGGAACTTAGGCTATGGTAGACCCCAAGCATAGAGACAATAAATCCTCGGGAGGATTTGCTTAATCAAGAGTTATAGCCTGCAACTGGCGGGGGGCGGAGCCAGAGCGTGGGGGCGGCAAGTAAGTAGAGCGGGTACGCGCGCCTTCTGTAAGCCTGTTATGCGCGCGCACCGCGCGTGCACCAGAGCGTGGGGGAAGACCAGCAGAGGAGGCGTACGGGAAAGGAGACAGAAGGGAAGGAGGAACGGAGGAGCCAGGTAGGGAATGAACAGGGATGACAGAGGCACGCCGAGGAGCGCATGACCCACGATAGGGAACCCGCGATCGTGAACGCGCGTGCTTGGTGAGGGGACCGCACGCGTGCGCAGAGTGTGAGCCAGGTCGTGTGGACCGTGCTGTGGAGGAACTGCTCAGGGGGTGAGGTAGAGATTGGGGACTTAGGGGAGCGGAGGAACAAGGCACTGTGGAACCTGGGGTGACGGGGACACGCTGGGAACCGCGAGTCCCCCGATCCGTTACAATGTGTTAGAGGGCTGGGGGAGGGAGGTGTATTTATTTAAAATAATTGTTTATTTTTTGGGGGCACACCATTGGTGCCGCAGGCTCGCGGAGACTCCCACGGGGATCACCAGGGACACCCACCGGCCTGTTGTATAGATGGTGTTCCTGAAAAAAAGTAAACAAAGAAATATTTCTAAGTCCAGCTCCTTTTGTGCCTGCCTTTAGCTGACGCGTTTTTCCGGCGTGCTTTAAAGCACGATTCATTTAGCACTGTTTAGAGAATCCCGCGCATTTTGCTCGCAGGCCAGAAAATATGCCTTTAATGCCAATAATGCGCTGTTATCACTGCCTAGTAAATCGCACAGCAGGCTGTATCTGCCTTAAAAGCCACTTTGCGCTCTTAAAACGACTTATCACTGCTTAGTGAATAGCCCCATATGAGCGAGTTTCAAGATTTCTATAGCACACTGTATGACGGAAATAAAGAAAAACATAACAAAAAGATATCAGCTCAACTGGTCGAGTTCCTTAAGGGCTTAAAATGACCACAAGTAACCACCTCTTAGAACAAAAATGTCTTGCGGGTTTCAGTAGCAAGTTTCTCCCAGAGGTAAGGCGAAATTATTTTATTAATAATGGCATATTTAAGAATTTTCTGGGCATCGATGGGCCATTAATGACCAGAATTTTCAGCAGCTTTCAGATTGGTATACATGTTTTCCCTATAATACATACTGTGAATACACCATTTGTGTGTTCTAATGATAACTGGGCACTGATAAGGCTTCTATTGTGTAAAGAATAGGGTAAACACAAATCACCTCTTAGTAGGAGTTCAACTATTGTGTTGTCTGAAAAACATCAAGTTGACAAAAGTAGATGTTTTGGATATTTTTTTAGATGTTTTGTATTTTGTGGGCTCGTTTTTGCACCTATATGCTAAACTATCCCCAAATAAAGTAGAACCCGTAGACGTCTTCTTTCAGGCTGCTGGAGCTCACCATGGACAGTCACATAGACTTTTTTTCTTTTCTAGCTTAATACTTAGTTAAAATCAAGGACAGAACATAGAACACAGACAGAGCCCAATGCTACTTCCAATGACACCGATACACAGTAAAGTGTATATATATATATATATATATATATATATATATATATATATATATATATATATATATATAATATGTATATATATGTATATATATGTATATCTAAACTAAAAACATATGGTCATTTAGTTTGATTCTTTGGCCAAAGTATCTTATGCCTGCACACTAAACGTCAAGGTAGACCAAATCTGTGCAGGTCCTAACACTAATCAAATTCTTAATAACCTCTATAATACCAGGAAGAAAAGTTTATAATAAAGCTGTTGTGATTAGCTGCATTGTTCTTAGTTTGATTGAAGAAAGAAGAAAAAAATGGGCGTATATAGCGCTAAAAAATCTTGTGCAGTGACAATAATATTATAATGTGATAGTGCACACAATAAAATAAATTAATGTATAATAATAAACTTAGGCTGCCAGGTGACACCAACTCCAAGACAGGTTGGAAAAACAAGACAAATAATAAAAAATACAGACCGGCGCCAATTAGTCCAAGGTGATACTAATGTCCAGCACTGAAAGAGTCTTTGAATAGTAGATGGCTGCAGTAGTATCTTCACAGCTTGTCTTCAATGATTGGACTCCATATACATGTGCATGGAAGAAAAAACAGAGAAAGAAAGCATATCATAGTGCAGTATGCAAACAACCAAACATGCAGGACAAACAGGACAAGACAAACACTACATAAAACAGGCAAGGCTGACTAATCCTAAAATAAAGTATTTATTAACACAATTAAAATGATGAGGTAGCACACGTGGGATCCGGTGGGTAAAACCGGAATCCTACTTACAGTACTGCCACAGGACATAAGCAGGGGTGCAAGGATAGATGGTAACCGGAAGCAGCTCCTTTTTTTCAGTCTTTAGACCTCCAGGGATTTCTTTCCCTCCATGACCGGAAGCGCGTCACACCACGCGGCTTGACGGATCTCGTGGAGCTCCTGGTGCTGTCTGTCAACCTGAATCCGGAAATCCACTGCTAGAAGGCGGGTGCAATCGCCGAATTTCCTTTCACTTAGCTGCAAGGCTCCCGCAGTAACTACCAGTCCTCTGCCACACTCAAAATACAAATCTGCCCTACGCGTTTCGTGCGCATGCGCACTTCTATATATATATATGTAGCCATGCTGTAAAATGGCTGCAGTCATCTCTCCTGCTGACAGTAAGGCCTGGTAAGTTATGGGCATGCCAGCAGTAATTATGGAGGTTTGCCCTCAAACCCTGGTGAGGTGCCCTATGTATGGATGGGAGTGGTCACAGGCTCTGACTCCACGGTTAGTGATGTCAGAGTTGTGTCAGCCCCAGAGGATACATAAGGCACAGCACTGATCAAAAGTTAGAGCGAGTTGGAAGTAGAGAGTAAGAGTGTGTTGCTGAGTTATGGAGTTAAGAAGCTGTTAAAAGGACAGTGTTGGAACTGTGACCAGGGACCTGGTCACAGAGAGATATCCCTACGGGGATAGGGAATCCCTACATTAGGAGGACTATACCTTTCAAAGGGAAGTACGGTGAACAATGGAGGGCTAAATTCACCCATTGTGGAGGGCAGCTGGCCCACCGTGCAAATAAAGATGTTCCTGTTAAAAGATACCCTCGTGTGTAAGTGTGGAGTGATTACGCAGGGGGCTGCACCACAGAGGAGTTCCTCACCAGGACCATCCACAAGCTCGAGCTGGGACCCTGATGAGGTGGAGGCGCTGTACTGGATCTAGGTAGGACTCAAGCACACTACCTCAGCTGCCTGTCTAGGTTGGCAATCCCCAACACAACATCATGCGGGAGACTCAGGAGTCCTGTTGCCAACAGGTGCACCACCAGACATCACACTGTAATGGGGACTGGTTAGACCACAGGGGCCAATGTGAGATTGGGTGGGTCAGGCCAGTCCAGAAAACCCGTTACATATATATATCTAAACTAAAAACATATGGTCATTTAGTTTGATTCTTTGGCCAATACTTAGCAAAGTTTTGCAGCCTGGAGACTATCATAAATAAAATAGCCCCCCAGTCATCCATGTAAGAGTTACAAGAGCTATTTCTTTTACCCATTGAAGAAACCCTTAAAAAGCAGATTGCTGCAGAAGGCTTTTCAGGATTGGAGTTTGAGAATCTCTCATTTAGCATATATATTTGAAGTGTAAAAAAAAATACTTTAAACACAATCAAATGTGTTGTTTAGTTAAAAGTATTAAACATTCAAGCAATATCCAGGAAAGGATTAAAAAAAAAAACCTTAAAGTTGCTGTTGCACTATTATTTATCCTATTAGTTACTTTTTACTCTTCTAATCTATCTATTTTGAAGACATTTTGATTTATTGCAGGGGTCCCATAAAATTGTCTTTGAGATTTTCTACCTTCCCCTGTGCCGCGGACCGCGCTCATGCTTGAGAGTGGTGACGTCACCAACTCTACAAGCATGAGCTCTCGGGTGTCCGGCAACTTTTTCTGTCAGCGCGAGCTGAGGGGGGGGTTGACAAAAACACTGACTGGTGCTGATTGGCTGAGGAGGTCATGTGACCCCTCCGCACACCTCAAAGCCAATTTAATTTGTCTCGGCAAGACATAGATACAGTAAGCTCTTTTCACTTAATTGATTCTTTATAAGGGCGGGAGCCACATGTTGATGGTGTAATATGGGATAGTGAAAAAGGAAAAATAGTGGCGCCTTTGCACATAAAATTGATTACCACAATTAAATAATAAAAATAATGGTGGACAATAAAGAAAAATATAACCGTGAAGTAATATATAAGGTTGATTAACGATGGCTGTGCCCGCCTCCAGAGAGGGGGTGGTGATTCCAACCGTCAGTCAGCACATGTGAAGAAAAGAACACAGCAACATAGTGTGATACAGTTAAATAACCAATTCCCCAAACCAATGAGGGTGAAAATCATTACAGAAAAAAGAGTGTTAGAGCAAGCATATAAAAAATGGGAATATTTAATACACATAAAACAAAAAATTAAAAACATGAACTGCCACAGCTCCCGTGTCGGGCTCTTATAGAATCCTACTTACAAGATGTAGGTAGGACATGCGCATATAATTGTCAACGTCTGCGGTAAGATTGCAGTCACTCCACTTTCAGTATCTGCAGAGGCAATACTCCGTCTCCTCTCAGGCCAGCTGGGTGGTTCCGGAGTCTCTCCGTCTGCTGTGGGTTTGTTGATGCTGCCGTCAGACCGTTCGTGCTCGTGGCATCGGTGCCTTTCCGAAGTCTGCTAAGACTTACTCGCTTTCGTGAGATACCGCCTGCTGTGAGGGCAGATGTGCGTACTGGCACTTCAGCTCCACGATGTCAGGGGAATGCAGGGACGAGCGCTTGGGTTCCGAGTCGCGGGGGCTGTGACGTCACCCTACGCGTTTCGCGGCATTGTAATATGGGATAGAACATTCCCTTATAGAGGCAGTTCAAACGGCACTTTAGTATATGCAGCTTTTGATTACCTTTATTGAAAACGAATTACCTAAATTGCCTATCAATTAATTCTCACGTTATCAATCACTAAAAGAATAAATCAAACCGCTCACCAAGTATATATATGTAATAATTTAACAAAGTGCATAGGAGGAGAATACAGAATACACAGAATTGATCCAGGAGGGATAACAAAAGATCCTCCAATGATTGCACTCAATGTTTACTATAAAGAGATATATAGGAAAGCTATGATCCAACAGATAATTTTCCTGTATAGGCTGCCTAATAGACTTGGGATCAGTAATAGATGAATGAAAATAAAACAATAACATTTTATTACATCAAATTAGTAGTTTGTGACTTAGTGAAAAATGAATTATTTACAGTGTTGAAAAATTGATAAAATCCCCGTAGAGGAGTGCAGAGTAAACGTGGAACTGTGCTATTTACAAGTGTGGGACTTATCATATACCCATTAGTATGCGTGTTCGAAGATAATAAATGCACAGAATGGCTACTCAGACATCGTAGAATAGGTAGGTGTATACTTGCTAAATTTCCTATAAGGGAAATTATATATGGGTATATGTCTCGTCACTGCATAAACATTTCAGGAGGAAGATGTTTATAATAGTAGTCAAGTAATGCACTTTTCAGAGAAGAGTTAAATTCCCTTGACAAGACAAGGCAGTAGAACGCTGCAGTAAAGGTTATAACCTTGTCTCCTTAATACTCATACAATGTACCCCCTTGTAAATTATTTCAGACGCAATAAGGATAAAGTTGTTAGTGTACAGCTCTTATGTAGTAACAGGTAAAAGTAAAAAATTCCTGCTGAATACATATCACAAACAGAGTGTAACACATCACTTGAACAAATAACAAAATAATCTCCAGACTAATCTTGTGTATCTCTCAGCGTTGGCTACATATGTATGTTAAAACAATGTATGCTTTAAAACACGATAACATATAATAGTACCGGATGCCTCCATGAGGTTTAAACAAGATGTCTATAGAGGTAACGTGTAAGCATTATCAAATTGCAGTATGATTTCCTATAAAGTAAAGTCAATGGTCTTGGCGGACTGTGAGGAGTCCAGAAAGGCGCCGCTCCACGCACACTCCCACACTAATCCTGCGCATGCACGGAGCTGCTTCTGACGGGACTTCTCCTGCGATTAACGCGGCGTGCATGCTTGCACTCTTGGCGTCACCCGATACTGCGGGCCTTGTTTCCGCCCCCAGGTCGCACCGCACATCATCAGCACGCGGCGCATGCATGTGACGCATGCGCGATGCACCCAAGCTCCGTGGCAACAGGCCATTAGCCGATGCCACCTTTACCCGGCTTTCACTTCCAGCCTATTGCTGAGTTGATTTGGGAGGCAAGTGGTATGGCTTTGGCTGGGGCACTGACTCGGAAATTATTATAGTAGGTCAGGTTTAATTGTTTGTTCTTGTATAGCGCTGCTAGTTTTACGTAGCGCTTTACAGAGACATTTTGCAGACACAGCCACTGCCCCATAGAGCTGACAATCTATGTTTTTTGTGCCGGAGGCACAGGGAGATAAAGTGACTTGCCCAGGTCACAAGGAGCCAACACAGGGAATTGAACCAGGTTCAAACTCAGTGCCAGGTCAGTGTCTTCACTCACTGAGCCACTCCTCCCACATTGGCTGTTTAGTTTTAATGTGAGGAGCACTTGTGTAATCTCCTCTTCAGATAAGGCACTGTTGGAAGGGGGTGGGGGGTATAGAAGATTTTCCATGTTGAGCTTCATAGAAGGGAAGTATCCCATCTTCACAAAATATGCATTGACTGAGTTTGCAATGTCAGAGGGGTGTCAGAGTAGTATCATCCTTTTTGATTGAAGCACACTTTACCCCACCCCCTGGGAGATATGGCAGCTACGGTGTGTTTGTGGTGCATTACCTGTAGCTCACAGGAGGTCTGAGTCTCTGCTGCTGGGATCTTGGGTGTATCTGATCATTCTGATGCCAGCGCCTCCACCTGTGTGGGATCCTAACAGTATTGGATAACCCTGTCACAGGACAATGTACCCTGTAACACACACCAGAATATGGTACAGATGCAGCGGCCATTATTTTAAGGCATCACAGCGCCAATTCCGTGTGCACTGCTGTACTCCACGTGGCATGAACGCAGCCTATCGCCCCAGGCACGCGCATTTATCACGGTTGCTTTTTTAAATTTTATGGATTGTGTGCAATTATATGCAATGAAATGAATGAATTTTAATATGTACAGTACTGTGCTACTGTGTCAATTTCAGGTGTTCATAAGCCAGAATACTAAAATGCCATTTTATGCACTCGCATCTTAAGGCGTATGGTTGGAAGTAATTCTGCGCCATCACATGGGTATTCCAAGGTATAAACCACATGATTTTTTACACAACCATGCCATATAAGGCATATAGCGATAATCCTGCAAAGTATAAGCACAATACTTGGGTGCTGGGGCACCAATGTCCTAGTGTCCGGCCCACAATAAGCATTCCCACCCCAAGTGTGTGTGACAGCGCTGCCCCCAACTAACGTGTGTAGAATTGGTGCACTTGGTAAAACCTACCGGGTACTCCAGCATCCGGTAGTGCCGACTGTAGACAAGGAGCCACCCGGTCCCACGCCGTCATTGTCAGCGATGAGTCCGCCTCCATGTTGGGTGGTGTCCCATAGGAGTGTCCCACTGTTATAGTCTCTCTCTGTGTGTGGTGATCTGGTCCCGCGTCCTGGCTGTGTCCCTCACTCTTATGCTACAAGGGCAGTGTCCCTATCTACTGGGCCTGTCCCTGCAACAACCACAAGATCAAGGGGGAGTCGGGCCTAGCTGGGGCCTAAGATGGTCTACGGACTAGTGCAGGGGTCACAGACACCCTGCACACAAACCCTACCCTCTTCTTGTCCCAGTCCACAGCACGCCAAATGTATCTACTGTATGTGGAATCAGAGGGATCAGACTGCGCGATTGGCTGCTTTGTGTCACCTGATCCCGCAGCCCCTATGGCCTTCTGGGGGCTGTAGTTCCCCTGCGGAGCTATTGTTAACATGGCTGCCAATTGCGTCTGCTACTGCGCATGCGCGCATATGTAATGTTTGCTGCACTTGCTTCTGTGCATGCGCACCATCTCGTGCATGCGCCCGCACATCCAAGATGGCAGTGCCCTGCATAGGGGAGCCGCCGGGAGCTCCATACTCCATAACCCCTGTCTTGCTCCTGCAGCCTCCCAGTAGCACTGCACACTCCCCGGCCGCCACGGAAGTAAGCGGAGCCAGCAGAGACCGAAGTTGGAACCTAGCCACATGATATTAGATGGTTGTTAATGGCTAGAAGGCTGGAATATATTGTTGATGATCTTCCAGAAGTTTGCTGGATTTTATGTATTTTGATGATGATTGTCAGATTATAGATTAAAGGTATGTTTAAGGTGACAATCCATGTGCCTCCTGGGGTGCTGCCTAAACTGCCAGGGTTGAAGAATGTGTGACTATAAGAAATAAAGAAACACTTATTTGGCTAATAATGTTTCTGGCGCCCTTTATTACATCTACCGCTTACAACACTAGCCTGCCCAGATGACCACACCCTGAGAAAGGTAAACATCTGCACGACTTTGACATAACAATCGGCTTTGACATAACACACGACTTTGACATAACAATCCTTTGGGAGCTGGGAAAGGAGGGGCTACACATGTATAAATACACATTTGAGTAATTCTTTGCAGGCTTTAAGGTTGCGATGTTTGCCATTAGAATTAGTGGTGGTTGCTGTGATTGATTTCTCAGTTCAGAAACATGAACCGGGTAAAACAAAATTGATGGGGGGAAATTCTGAATGTGTAGCCAGCACAAGATAGACAAAAAAAGCAATAAGGTGGAGTTTCCCAACAAGATACAAAGTATAGCTGTCATGAAAGGTCCATATGGTACCTGAAACATTGCATTCTTTACTACTCTTTAAATAAATGGAAGATACTACTCTAAGAAACTTTGGAGTAGAGCTCTACTTTGTATATGTTTGGGAAACTCTGCCTTATTGCTTTTTTTGGTTTTCAGTGAAGTTCTCCACCAACATTCAGTAGATAATGTCAGGCTTTTGAGTAGTCCATAGTGTATGATGATATTGATGTGGTGTCACTGGAGACCAGGCAATTACACCTTTATACCGGGATCATACCACTGAGCAAAACCAAGAAGTAAAACAAATTGCAATTTATTCCTTTAAAACAGGCATACACACAATGGATTACAAGTATGCTGATGAAAACACACAAACACACTTCATGGAGGTCTAGGAAAAAAATAGACTTTCCTGGCTCTTTACAGTCCTTAAAACAAAGTTTGCAGTTGACTGGGACTTGTCCCGAAATGTCCTGGAACTCAAATCGGCATGAAGTTCCACACGCCACTGCTGGGTGAGCTCCGGAGCAATGAAATAGGTTGACCGGGAGTAAGTCCCAAATCGCCTGGAACTCAAATCGGCACGTAGTTCCAGCCACGACTGCTACGTTCGATTTGTAGAACTTGGCCACAAAAAGTCGGGACTTAGAAAATATTTCAGCTCAAAATCTTTGATGCCGACTCACTGCTATTTCTCACAGAGCATCTTTTGGTGATTTCGAATTTGCCGCTGCTGTCTTGGTGCTTAGAATCTCCTGAGCAGATTGGCTGCTTGGTTTCTTATAGGATTTCAGTCGCATTCACAGAATACCTCAACCAATCAGCGCGTGGGAATATTTCCACGATCAGCGATTTGCTGCTACCCTGTAGCTGGGTGGGCACGGATTTCAATTCTGCAAAGGGGCATGCGTCAACCTAGCACTCCTGCCACTTAGCATATTGAACCCCGCACTGGGCAAGGCTCCTCAGAGTCTGGGGAAGGGCAAATGTTCGTCGGAAAGTCCTTATTCATGCCAGGACATGGGTACTCAAGCATAACTCCAGTACTTCGCCCGCCCTAACACCTTAGCATCTCTGAGACTTTCAAGTCGAGGACCCCAGCAGACTCAGTGGCACCAAGGCTCATGGCCACCTGGTCTCTCGGAACCAGGGACTTGGAAATTCCCCAGCTCATATACAGTGCATAAAACATATATACACCATGTTAATAAAAATATCACACAATTCTTCTAGTCCCTTGTCCCCTAGGATATACTAAAAAGATGTGCACATTCTTTCTCAGAGCTCATAGACCTTCCTATAAGAAGTTAGCTAAAAAGTTGCCTCAAATAATGCTTAGGTTAAGTTTCAGAGTTGCTTCTAAACTACGAAAGCTGGACTTAGAAATAATTCACTTTCATAACCTCATTGATGGTTGGAGACACGCCAAACCACTATACCGGGTCCGGGGTGTGGAGCATATACTGCGGGGGATTCCCACCAAACTATGGACCCCTGACTATACTGGGGATACGCATATCCCTATGCCCCCTTTTACATTTCTTGTCTGTGCTGAAGCAGGGCATCCAGGCGGTGAGCCACGTAACTGCTTTCCAGGGAGGAATTTGTCCAGAGGTCTGTGTCTACATGTACCTGGAAATCTAACTTGGCCCTCGGATACATTTTTGGGGTGACCAGCAACTCTAGTCCCTGGCTAGCTAGACACAATCCGACTACACTTTTACCGCAAAGTCCACCCTGAAACTCACAGCCACTGGTGAGGATCTCCATTGGTTAGCACTTCTGGAAAGGCAAAAGACACACCAATTCTTTATTGTCGCATATTTTCCATACAATGCATGGCAGTACATATACAACAGTCAAGCCCAAGCTGACACTCTAGGGCCCCAAAACATGGCTCAGGGGCAACCTTTATTAGTGTGCCTGGTTACCCTCTCACTGTCACATGTGGGCCAGGAGGGAGGAATTTGTAGTGGATAAACTGCAAATTACAAACTACAAAGTTAGAGTAATATTTCCATGAGGGAACAGTAAAGAACAAAATTGAGGTAAGTAGCAGGTTAATTATCAGAAAGGTAGGTAACTTTGCATGAAGCTGGGGTGTGGTGGAGGGGAGGGAGGGAAGGAGGAGGGAAGGGAGATGGGTTACTTGTGCAGGCTAACAGGCATGGGATATTGGTGTGGACAAATGAGCTCACCATTTGCAGCCTAGTCATATCCTTGTGTAGAAGAAATTGTACAATTACCCAATCTCCAGTCCACTTCTAATCCAACTACTGTCTAACTCCATATTCACTTAAAGATAACCACTTTGAGATGCAAGATCTTAAGATGCGATGCTACCCTGCTATGCTTTGCTAGACTTCTTTGAAATGTATATATTTTAACAGACACGTGCCCTCCCCCCCATCCCCCCAATAAATCTGCCTGTTACGGGCTGGACAATTAATAGATAATGTCATTAATAATCAAGCTTTCTAACCATAATATACCAGAAATCAAGAAATACATTCAGGGTGGGGGGGATTCTTGAATACAGGGGGTTACAGATTATTCAATGGGTTAAGCATACTAGAAATCAACAAATACATTCAAGGTGAGAGTTCCTTAAGGCATTTAGTGAGTTTCTGATCTGTGTGCATTCATCTGCAATGCCCTGGAAGCGTCAGGCATCAAAGTGTTAAATTATTTTCAGGCATAGGGTTTTGTAATAAACCCTATTGTATTTACGTGAGCGGTTTGGGGCATTATTGAGGAAATAGCCATAGTGACTATTGCGTTTCTCTTGCATTTAATGTCAAACAACCATACGCAAATTAGGTTATTGAGCACATGCAGATGAAGTCTCCGGTTCGGCCCGCTCGCCAGGGAACGCTCCTTGGGCAGTCTGCCGACTTCCTGGGTGAATTTGTGCCCCACACGGCGCACGTTCAACCACCACAGCTTGTAAAATCCGGGTGAAGAGCTCGCACTGGAGGGGGGGGGGGGTTATTTTTTTTCAATAATACCAAATATTATAACCAATTTAACGATCTTTAGTGAATCTAGGTCATTGACCTATCTTTAATAAATGGTGCTATTCCACAAGTCACCTTCTGATGCTAGAAGATTACTATCTTACTCGCTCATTTGAAAGGACAATAAGGTGTCTTCCTCCCCTTGTAACTGTCTTGTCAAATAGCACTACTTAATAAATATGGGCTGCAATGCTTACTCCAATTAATAAACCTTCATCCAAACTCCTTGACAGTAGGCAACATCTCGGTAAATGCAGCATTTTTCTCTACTTTGCTTTCAATTGAAAAGAGGTCTTTCCATTCTTTTAGTGTCCCCATTAAAACATAACCTTACATGTGAAGCATACCCTTTTAGCCCTTTCATTTGTACCCTGACAAATTTTCTGAAGTTTTACCTCGTGGGACTACAGTAGCTTGTGTTTCATCATTTTGAGGGAATTCTTTTAAAAGAACCTAGAGTCATTTTTGTACACACTTTATCAGCTACTGAAGTCAATGTCTGTACTTACTTTTATTCCACTGTTTCCATTTTAATTCATTTCTACCAATCACCTGGTAGTGTACAGTACACACTCTTCTGTGTGTGTGTATATATATATATATATATATATATATATATATATATATATATATATATATATATAAACTGTAAATATTACTGTATGTTCAGTATACAGTAATATTTACAGTTGCTTTAGGCTTTACTGTGGAGGGTTTTTGTCACTTTTTTTACCCACCATAACCTTAATAATAGTATATATAAGCATGTAAGTTAATCAATTGTATTTAATAATGTGGTGCACCTGTTTGTCATGGTTTGGGAAGGTACTTATATGTGTTCTATTTCACTCTGTCTGTACATCACCTTGAGAAAGGTCCCGTGTGGAGGACCGAAACGTTGGTTTTTATGTCTCACTAAATACAAAATCTTTTGACTACCTCATGGAGTGCTGCCTCTGATAGTCGGTCACACGGTATCGTATTACATATATATATATATATATATATATATATATATATATATATATATATAGTCATGGTATGGAGATTTGCACTCACGGTTTGCTTAGAAGGCAGATGCTTGTCCCATATGTAGCATATAGACGTGTCGTAACCAGGGGATCCTGTTGACCAAAGAAGACAGCACACTGCAAAGTTGATGTCAAAAAAGTGTATTGTGAAACAAAGGGCCGCCAATGTTTCGGTCCTCACAACGGGACCTTCCTCAGGGCAAAGCCTCCCGTTGTGAGGACCGAAACGTTGGCGGCCCTGTGTTTCACAATACACTTTTTTGACATCAACTTTGCAGTGTGCTGTCTTCTTTGGTCATCAGGATCCCCTGGTTACCACACGTCTATATATATATATATATATATATATATGTAATACGATACCGTGTGACCGACTTTCAGAGGCAGCACTCCATGAGGTAGTCAAAAGATTTTGTATTTAGTGAGACATAAAAACCAACGTTTCGGTCCTCCACACGGGACCTTTCTCAAGGTGATGTACAGACAGAGTGAAATAGAACACATATAAGTACCTTCCCAAACCATGACAAACAGGTGCACCACATTATTAAATACAATTGATTAACTTACATGCTCAATGCAGGATCAGCCCATTATTGTCAGACCAGCAGGTGTTGACGAGACCTCTAATGTGTCACTAACACGTAGAATACACTCCCTGCACATATATCAGTAAAGGGAAGCTGTGTATGTGTGCATTAACTTCCGTCGCGTAATGCAGATAGAGTACTGGGCGCCTATAGCCCAAACAGCCTATCTGCGCATGCGCGAGCGTGGTTTAAATTTATTTTGTTGAGTGACATCACGAACTGTAGTTTCACACGGTGTCCTACTAAAAAAGTCTTTCAATTTTAATTGTCTATTAAGACGGTATAAATCTACTTCCCAATAGAAGGGATCTTGTTTGCATGTAGGTATAAATGATAGGCCTTTGTTAAGTAGGCTTAGTTCAGCAGGTTTAAGAATATACTCAGACATGTTAAACACAACGCACTCTATGTTGCGTGCTTGTTTGAACCTCTGGATGTTGTCTGCCGCAATGGATACCTTGTGTTTGTGTCCACCCCTCTTGGTTTTGCGCCTGGTTTGTGAATAGGGGGTGGGGGGTTTCCTTGCCCTAAAAAAGATGAAGGAACTGCTGTTAAACTTTCTTGACCATCTGACTGATCCGTGTCACTAGTATTACATGTGCCGCTATTAGCCGTGGTTTTCTTATGTTTAGAGAAAAACCTCCTTGACTTATTTTTGGTTTGGTTGGGCTCATTAATCCCTAGCAGCCATCTTAAAGATAGGATATGAATTTATGGATTCAATTTCTTCATTTGGCTTTTGCCTGTTTATTTCCCATGAACAGTTGAAGGACTACGCCATGTCCTCACACTGGATATATGACTGCTTTCAGCAACTATTTAGTATGGTCTCAAGAGCTAACTGTACTTATGATGTCCTATGTATCTAGTGGAGATGGAGTGATGTCCTTTTGTCTTGTCTGATACCTTGGCTTGATTCGCTATATGCAGGCTCTGATAATAAGCCTGAACGTAAATGTGTGATCAATTATGCAATAGTGTATTTATATCTGTTTAGTCATCTAATCATTTTTTGTGTATTTTTATACATTCTCATTCAGCCAGCATCTCAGTTTTTATTTGTTCACATTTGTTGAGTATCACTTATTTGCACTTTATTCTGATATTTCTGTCTGGTGCCACATTTATTCATACTTTAATGCTTGTATTGACGTGCTCATGTTATTATCAGTTGATGCTGACAGCTTCATACAATTTAATGTGTGTGTGTATACCTTTAATTTTTCCATTTGGCAAAGCAGTCTTCTTAAACAAATTATCTGCTTAACTTGCCATGAGCTCTGCCACTAGTTGTATAACAGTATGATGCTCATTCATTCTTTAAGTATGGCAGAGTGTTGTGAACCGCCATGATCATTATTTATTTATTTACCGGCGGTTCGCGCATGCGCAATGGCTCCACTGCTCGTTTTTATTATGTACCTTCTCCCTGCACTGCCGAACGGCTCACACATGCGCAGATAGGCTGTTTGGGCTACAGGCGCCCAGTACTCTATCTGCACTACGCGACGGAAGTTAATGCACACATACACAGCTTCCCTTTACTGATACATGTGCAGGGAGTGTGTTCTACGTGTTAGTGAAACTTTAGAGGTCTAGTCAACACCTGCTGGTCTGACAATAATGGGCTGATCCTGCATTGAGCATGTAAGTTAATCAATTGTATTTAATAATGTGGTGCACCTGTTTGTCATGGTTTGGGAAGGTACTTATATGTGTTCTATTTCCCTCTGTCTGTACATCACCTTGAGAAAGGTCCCGTGTGGAGGACCGAAACGTTGGTTTTTATGTCTCACTAAATACAAAATCTTTTGACTATCACGTGGAGTGCTGCCTCTGATATTCGGTCACACGGTATCGTATTACTTATTTGGTTCATATAGGATTTGCACCCACTCTCATCTACTTGACGGAGTGCCTTGCTCTTATCTATTTATTATATATATATATATATATATATATATATATATATATATATATATATATATATATCAAAACAAAACAAAAACATTAAGGAGCGCCTACTATAACAACCTATAAATTGTGAGTGAATTAGCTACTGTGTTGAAACAACCAATGGGGTGGCCAGGGGGGGGTTAATAATATAAGATTGATCCTATGTTAAAAAATGACTAATAAAATTTTAATAAAAAATGCATAAAAGTGACAAAAAAAACTTTAATACTAAAAAATAAAAATGAATAGCTTTAGATGTATACCAAAAACCTTAAAAAACATAGAGTCCCGTTCCAATAGAGTGCATCCAGGTAAAGGCAGCCCGTTTGAAAGGGACACAACTCCCTTGGAAATACCTATGAGAGAAAATGAGAAAAAAACAGGCGCACACCTAGTGCATTAAAGTATAACAATCATTTTATGGAACATTAAAAAATAGACAAATGCCCACTCACAAATCAAACAATAAAAAAGAGCAGTTATGAGATTGGCCCTCATAAGCCACTGGCAGCGTCTCGATCAGCAATGGAGTTTTCCTCCTCCACACGTGTAGTACAGACTCCTTCACCGGAAGTGACGTCCTCCCGGCGTGTGCCCCGCAACAGGAAGTCCCTCCGGGAACCAAAGATCTTGCCTTCTTTCTTCTGGCTGTAGTACCATCAAGAGTAGTGGAGATCTGCCCGCTGCTTCTTGTCTGTCTCGCCACTCACGATACTGCGTCCGCAATCTGCTGTGTTTAGTGGGAAAGTGCCTCCTCCGTCTCAGCCACGCCCTACGCGTTTCGTCATCAAGGATGACTTCATCAGGGGATACCCATTGGTTGTGACCCCACAGTACTTATAGACAGGTTAATTTGCATACATGATTAGAAAACCTATTACATCGTTAATTACATGATTTTGACCTTTCATAGATATGGTGTTTCCTCATTACACTGATAGCTATAGAAAGGTTATGAGGGCACCACTGTTCTTGCAAAAGATAATAAAATATATATATAAAGAATTTAATATATAGCTCATTTGTATATAATATATTTATTTAAACTATATTTCAATAAATAATCAAACAATATAAAAAAAGGATATATTGTAATATAAATATTTAGATAGGGTAAACAATTATGATGTCCAGATAAAATTTTTACAATTCATATTTTGAATAAAAATTAATCTTTTGAATGAAAATAAAAACAAAATGTTTATGAAGCATGATATAATATATGATTTTAAATTCAAAGTCTCAAGAGTTGGAGAATGATGGTGAGGGCGAATACAAAACTACCCAGTTAACCCACTAGATAATTGGTTTGTCAATCATAATAAGTGAGAATATATATACCTGTTTTTATCCATTATGGAAAAAATGAAAAAATGAAAAAATGAACATCAAGCTTTGCAGTTGGAGCCAGAGGAACAGCAAAAAATAGTTGTTGTCAACGACAGAAGAAATATCAAAACGATATGTATTATGTCTAATAGTGAAATTGATTGTACAGTGTATGTGTAATGAAATAAAAATATGCATAAAATATGTGATTGTGTAACTAAATGTATAAGATATAAATTGGTGCCTAAGCGTATACTAAATGGATGGTGTATGAATGCAAGAAAGTAGTGTACAAGTGTATATGTTGTGTGATGACAATGTCAATATATGATGAAAAAGAAAGGGCAGGACCAGTCCCCGGACCCGAACAGACACACCAACAGCAAGTGGTAATAAAGTGTATGGTGCACCAGGAAGGATATTTATAATGCACAATGTATTTGTAGACCTGACATGTAACTATAGTTCAGAGGGAGTGCTGCATGAGCACTCAAACCAGACCTCCGAAGGATCACCCACTATGAGTGATCACACTATAGTACTAATGTCAATGTGTTCATTGTGTCCCTTTGGGTGTAATGTATCCAATATATATATCCAGTAAGTCTCCCTCATGCATAATCTTTTGAAACGATCCCCACCCATAAAGGTTGAAGGGATATACTCGATGCCCATAACTCGTAGGGACCTAGGATCTTTTGAGTGTTTATTACAAAAATGACGGGAGAGGTTGTGTGTTTGACAACCATGTATTATGTTTCTTCGATGCTCTAGAAACCTCGTGCTTATAGCTCTCGATGTGCGGCCTACATATTGTAGACCGCACTCACATGATATTAGGTAGATTACGTATTCACTGAGACAATTTATGTATTCCACTATGTCATGTGAAGTGCCGTTGGAAAAAGATTTAAATTTATTTGTTTTAATCAAATGTTTGCACGTAAGGCATCTGCTTCTCCCGCATCCAAAGTTCCCCTTAACCTTAAAGGGAATGGATCCATCTATTCTAGATTTATTAAGTACTTTGGATGTTTTTAGTTTGCTGGGTGCAATCATTGTTTTAATATTCCTAGCTTTCTTAAAGATCACAGGAGCATATTTTGGCAATAGATGACCAATTTCTGGATCGCTGACCAGAATGTTCCAATGGTCATTCATTATTTTTTTGATCTGTTTGGCGGATTGATTGAATTGAGTAATAAATTTTGGCACCGTACCATAGGATGTAACCTCATTTTTTGTTGTTGTTTTTCTTTTGGATTTTTCCAACAAAGATGTGCGATCCAGTAAACTGGCATCTAAAAAAGATTTGTTGACAATTGCCATATCATAACCTTTCTCCTGAAACTTTAAAGAAAGATTTGTGCCCTGGGTGAAAAAATCATTGTCCCTTGAACAGTTGCGTCTTAATCTGTGGAACTGACTCTTTGGTACATTATCTAACCATTTTTTGTAATGATTGCTACCATACTGTAGGTAGCTGTTTGCAGCCACAGTTTTGAAATGTGTTTTTGTGTGAATGTTATTCTGAGGACCCACAAATAGCTCTAAATCTAAAAATACTATAGTATCTGGGTGAATACTGTAAGTAAACTTTAGTCCCATCTTGTTGTTATTAAAGGACTCCAAAATTGCCTCCAGGGTGCTCCTCTCACCATCCCATATAATAAGAATATCATCTATGAAGCGGCCGTAGAAAACCAAACCCGCCCCCAGCCCAGCATTCTCCCACACATGGGTACTCTCCCACAGTCCCATATATAGGTTGGCATAGCTGGGAGCAAATTTGGCTCCCATGGCCGTTCCACAGATTTGTAAATAATATGTGTTTCCAAAAAGAAAATAATTGTGATTTAACATAAACTTAATGCATGCTAAAAGAAATGACCTTTGTGAAGAGTGTAAACTGGGATCTGATTGTAAAAAGTGACTAATAGCCTGGATACCTTTTAAGTGCTCAATACAAGTGTAAAGTGAAGATACATCACAAGTGACCCAGTGATAGGTATCCTTCCACTTGATGTCAGAGATTGAGTCAATGACATGCAACGTGTCCCGTATGTACGAGCGCAATTTGATGACATGAGGCTGTAAATAATAATCTACATACTGAGACACGTTGGACGTCATCGAGCCAATCCCCGACACAATAGGCCTCCCAGGTGGTTTAACTATATCTTTGTGCAGTTTGGGAATGTGATAAAAGATAGGGGTTCTAGGGTGTTTAATATATAAAAACCTGTGCTCTAATTTGGAAATGATCCCCTCAGAGAATGCACCCTGGAGTAAATCCCGGAACTCCCTCTGGTAACACTCAGCAGGGTCCTCGGTGAGAATCTGATATGATGTGGTGTCAAGGAGGAGGCGATGGGCCTCACAGAGATAATCCGACCGATCCTGCAGGACAATCGCCCCCCCCTTGTCTGCTTGTCGAACAATTAGATCATTATTGTTTTTTATATTTAATAAAGCTTGATTTTCCTCTTTTGTGAGATTGTTAAATTTCAGTTCCACATTGTTAAGACACAACTGTTCCAGGTCTCTCAGAACTACTGTATAAAAAGTATCGATGAAATTTCCCTTTGATTGATAAGGGAAATATGTCGATTTTGGGACAAATGGTGACGGTTTATATCTCAATAGACTGTCCTGATCTGTTTCACTTGGGCACAAATAGGATTCTAACAAAGGGTTTGTATCTTCCTCATGCATAGTAATATCCAAAAGTATATTATTGGTTGAAACTTGATTATCTACCATTGATCTTTTTATGGATGGACCCATAAGTGTATCTATAGTACCAAACTGTTGTGTATTCTTATTCCCTAATTGGTCTGATTCCATCAAAAATGAAGTTAGAGCATCTATACATTCTCTTTCTTGTGTGTTAAATACAGATTCCAAATTTTCATCCCCCTTCAGGGCGAAGTGTCGCATCAAGGTAAGCTTACGGATGTATCTGTTCAGGTCCACGAACAGGTCAAACCGATTCGGTGTACTGTTAGGTGCATAAGAAAGACCTTTGGCTAGCAAAGATATGTGATGTGAAGTGAGTGTGTGTGATGAAAGGTTGTAAATACCATATTTGTGTGGTGTATCAACCATCGTCTTTATTTTCTTCTGTCTTTGCTTCTTTGCTCCTCCTCTGACTCCCCTGAATCTCTTTTTCTCCGGGGTGGTTGTTGATTCTGTTTCTCCCACAATGGATATTTCTTTTCCGTTTCTCTCTGTTCTAAAAAAGAGGTGGATTTATTAGATTTAGGTGAGGTATAGTTTTTTGAATTAGAACCCTTAGTGCTGGTTTTAGATCTTGCCCCTTCCCTATATTCTACTGCAACTTGTTCATGGGACTCCCCATTGTCCTCACAACCGTCCCCCAAAACAGAGTAACGATTGGAGGTTGAACAACTTGCAGAGGGAGTGGTAGGCGGGACTTTGTGATGTTCTTTTTCTTTCCTATCCATCCTAGCTTCTTTAATTAATGTGATAATTTCATTTTTTTCTTTTTCATTAGATATAGGTTTTTTATTTGTTTTAGAATCTCTATTTTCTTGTCTGTAACCTGAACTGGATCTCCCATACCTACGATGTTGGAAAGAGTCACCCTTCCTTCTCCAATTTCTAACTCTATCATTTGCGTAGTCATCCTTATCACGTTTGAGCTTGTTTGTTTTCCTATCTATAATTTCTTTCTCAAATGACAAAACCCTTTTGTGTACTGTTTCATCCAAACGGACGAATTCCTCTGTACCTTCAAATGATTTAATAGTTTCCTGTACTCGAGCTATCTCTTTCCCTACTTTCTCCAGTCTTTCTTTTCTATAAGAGATTAAGAGGTTAATGAGAGACACTGAACATGTTTCTAAAATGGAATTCCATTCTTTAGTAAACACTTCAGGTGCCTCAAACGTGGGTTTCTTTGTAATTCGCAAACCCCTTGGGACTAATTTGATGTCTATATAGTTCTGCAGAGAAAGTAGGTCTAACCAATTTCTTGTTTCATCCTTTGTGTAATTCTCCAACTCCTGAAAATTATTTTTGAGGTCTATATTGCTCTCTACAATGTTAGTGGTGTCCTCATTTACAATGTTTGCAAGTTTATTCCTTCTAGCTAAACGTTCCTCACAATTCTGCATCATTTTGGCTTGTAAACTGTTTAAATTCTATTACAACAGTACAGTTCTCAATGTATAACCTCTAACCAAAATGAAGATAGATATTACACTCAAAATACAGTGTTCTAACAATTCAAGGCTGTAATATGGCTGCTACCTTATAAAGTGATAGATAACAAAACAAAACAAAAACATTAAGGAGCGCCTACTATAACAACCTATAAATTGTGAGTGAATTAGCTACTGTGTTGAAACAACCAATGGGGTGGCCAGGGGGGGGTTAATAATATAAGATTGATCCTATGTTAAAAAATGACTAATAAAATTTTAATAAAAAATGCATAAAAGTGACAAAAAAAACTTTAATACTAAAAAATAAAAATGAATAGCTTTAGATGTATACCAAAAACCTTAAAAAACATAGAGTCCCGTTCCAATAGAGTGCAAAATGATTGTTATACTTTAATGCACTAGGTGTGCGCCTGTTTTTTTCTCATTTTCTCTCATAGGTATTTCCAAGGGAGTTGTGTCCCTTTCAAACGGGCTGCCTTTACCTGGATGCACTCTATTGGAACGGGACTCTATGTTTTTTAAGGTTTTTGGTATACATCTAAAGCTATTCATTTTTATTTTTTAGTATTAAAGTTTTTTTTGTCACTTTTATGCATTTTTTATTAAAATTTTATTAGTCATTTTTTAACATAGGATCAATCTTATATTATTAACCCCCCCCTGGCCACCCCATTGGTTGTTTCAACACAGTAGCTAATTCACTCACAATTTATAGGTTGTTATAGTAGGCGCTCCTTAATGTTTTTGTTTTGTTTTGTTATCTATCACTTTATAAGGTAGCAGCCATATTACAGCCTTGAATTGTTAGAACACTGTATTTTGAGTGTAATATCTATCTTCATTTTGGTTAGAGGTTATACATTGAGAACTGTACTGTTGTAATAGAATTTAAACAGTTTACAAGCCAAAATGATGCAGAATTGTGAGGAACGTTTAGCTAGAAGGAATAAACTTGCAAACATTGTAAATGAGGACACCACTAACATTGTAGAGAGCAATATAGACCTCAAAAATAATTTTCAGGAGTTGGAGAATTACACAAAGGATGAAACAAGAAATTGGTTAGACCTACTTTCTCTGCAGAACTATATAGACATCAAATTAGTCCCAAGGGGTTTGCGAATTACAAAGAAACCCACGTTTGAGGCACCTGAAGTGTTTACTAAAGAATGGAATTCCATTTTAGAAACATGTTCAGTGTCTCTCATTAACCTCTTAATCTCTTATAGAAAAGAAAGACTGGAGAAAGTAGGGAAAGAGATAGCTCGAGTACAGGAAACTATTAAATCATTTGAAGGTACAGAGGAATTCGTCCGTTTGGATGAAACAGTACACAAAAGGGTTTTGTCATTTGAGAAAGAAATTATAGATAGGAAAACAAACAAGCTCAAACGTGATAAGGATGACTACGCAAATGATAGAGTTAGAAATTGGAGAAGGAAGGTGACTCTTTCCAACATCGTAGGTATGGGAGATCCAGTTCAGGTTACAGACAAGAAAATAGAGATTCTAAAACAAATAAAAAACCTATATCTAATGAAAAAGAAAAAATGAAATTATCACATTAATTAAAGAAGCTAGGATGGATAGGAAAGAAAAAGAACATCACAAAGTCCCGCCTACCACTCCCTCTGCAAGTTGTTCAACCTCCAATCGTTACTCTGTTTTGGGGGACGGTTGTGAGGACAATGGGGAGTCCCATGAACAAGTTGCAGTAGAATATAGGGAAGGGGCAAGATCTAAAACCAGCACTAAGGGTTCTAATTCAAAAAACTATACCTCACCTAAATCTAATAAATCCACCTCTTTTTTAGAACAGAGAGAAACGGAAAAGAAATATCCATTGTGGGAGAAACAGAATCAACAACCACCCCGGAGAAAAAGAGATTCAGGGGAGTCAGAGGAGAGCAAAGAAGCAAAGACAGAAGAAAATAAAGACGATGGTTGATACACCACACAAATATGGTATTTACAACCTTTCATCACACACACTCACTTCACATCACATATCTTTGCTAGCCAAAGGTCTTTCTTATGCACCTAACAGTACACCGAATCGGTTTGACCTGTTCGTGGACCTGAACAGATACATCCGTAAGCTTACCTTGATGCGACACTTCGCCCTGAAGGGGGATGAAAATTTGGAATCTGTATTTAACACACAAGAAAGAGAATGTATAGATGCTCTAACTTCATTTTGATGGAATCAGACCAATTAGGGAATAAGAATACACAACAGTTTGGTACTATAGATACACTTATGGGTCCATCCATAAAAAGATCAATGGTAGATAATCAAGTTTCAACCAATAATATACTTTTGGATATTACTATGCATGAGGAAGATACAAACCCTTTGTTAGAATCCTATTTGTGCCCAAGTGAAACAGATCAGGACAGTCTATTGAGATATAAACCGTCACCATTTGTCCCAAAATCGACATATTTCCCTTATCAATCAAAGGGAAATTTCATCGATACTTTTTATACAGTAGTTCTGAGAGACCTGGAACAGTTGTGTCTTAACAATGTGGAACTGAAATTTAACAATCTCACAAAAGAGGAAAATCAAGCTTTATTAAATATAAAAAACAATAATGATCTAATTGTTCGACAAGCAGACAAGGGGGGGGCGATTGTCCTGCAGGATCGGTCGGATTATCTCTGTGAGGCCCATCGCCTCCTCCTTGACACCACATCATATCAGATTCTCACCGAGGACCCTGCTTAGTGTTACCAGAGGGAGTTCCGGGATTTACTCCAGGGTGCATTCTCTGAGGGGATCATTTCCAAATTAGAGCACAGGTTTTTATATATTAAACACCCTAGAACCCCTATCTTTTATCACATTCCCAAACTGCACAAAGATATAGTTAAACCACCTGGGAGGCCTATTGTGTCGGGGATTGGCTCGATGACGTCCAACGTGTCTCAGTATGTAGATTATTATTTACAGCCTCATGTCATCAAATTGCGCTCGTACATACGGGACACGTTGCATGTCATTGACTCAATCTCTGACATCAAATGGAAGGATACCTATCACTGGGTCACTTGTGATGTATCTTCACTTTACACTTGTATTGAGCACTTAAAAGGTATCCAGGCTATTAGTCACTTTTTACAATCAGATCCCAGTTTACACTCTTCACAAAGGTCATTTCTTTTAGCATGCATTAAGTTTATGTTAAATCACAATTATTTTCTTTTTGGAAACACATATTATTTACAAATCTGTGGAACGGCCATGGGAGCCAAATTTGCTCCCAGCTATGCCAACCTATATATGGGACTGTGGGAGAGTACCCATGTGTGGGAGAATGCTGGGCTGGGGGCGGGTTTGGTTTTCTATGGCCGCTTCATAGATGATATTCTTATTATATGGGATGGTGAGAGGAGCACCCTGGAGGCAATTTTGGAGTCCTTTAATAACAACAAGATGGGACTAAAGTTTACTTACAGTATTCACCCAGATACTATAGTATTTTTAGATTTAGAGCTATTTGTGGGTCCTCAGAATAACATTCACACAAAAACACATTTCAAAACTGTGGCTGCAAACAGCTACCTACAGTATGGTAGCAATCATTACAAAAAATGGTTAGATAATGTACCAAAGAGTCAGTTCCACAGATTAAGACGCAACTGTTCAAGGGACAATGATTTTTTCACCCAGGGCACAAATCTTTCTTTAAAGTTTCAGGAGAAAGGTTATGATATGGCAATTGTCAACAAATCTTTTTTAGATGCCAGTTTACTGGATCGCACATCTTTGTTGGAAAAATCCAAAAGAAAAACAACAACAAAAAATGAGGTTACATCCTATGGTACGGTGCCAAAATTTATTACTCAATTCAATCAATCCGCCAAACAGATCAAAAAAATAATGAATGACCATTGGAACATTCTGGTCAGCGATCCAGAAATTGGTCATCTATTGCCAAAATATGCTCCTGTGATCTTTAAGAAAGCTAGGAATATTAAAACAATGATTGCACCCAGCAAACTAAAAACATCCAAAGTACTTAATAAATCTAGAATAGATGGATCCATTCCCTTTAAGGTTAAGGGGAACTTTGGATGCGGGAGAAGCAGATGCCTTACGTGCAAACATTTGATTAAAACAAATAAATTTAAATCTTTTTCCAACGGCACTTCACATGACATAGTGGAATACATAAATTGTCTCAGTGAATACGTAATCTACCTAATATCATGTGAGTGCGGTCTACAATATGTAGGCCGCACATCGAGAGCTATAAGCACGAGGTTTCTAGAGCATCGAAGAAACATAATACATGGTTGTCAAACACACAACCTCTCCCGTCATTTTTGTAATAAACACTCAAAAGATCCTAGGTCCCTACGAGTTATGGGCATCGAGTATATCCCTTCAACCTTTATGGGTGGGGATCGTTTCAAAAGATTATGCATGAGGGAGACTTACTGGATATATATATTGGATACATTACACCCAAAGGGACACAATGAACACATTGACATTAGTACTATAGTGTGATCACTCATAGTGGGTGATCCTTCGGAGGTCTGGTTTGAGTGCTCATGCAGCACTCCCTCTGAACTATAGTTACATGTCAGGTCTACAAATACATTGTGCATTATAAATATCCTTCCTGGTGCACCATACACTTTATTACCACTTGCTGTTGGTGTGTCTGTTCGGGTCCGGGGACTGGTCCTGCCCTTTCTTTTTCATCATATATTGACATTGTCATCACACAACATATACACTTGTACACTACTTTCTTGCATTCATACACCATCCATTTAGTATACGCTTAGGCACCAATTTATATCTTATACATTTAGTTACACAATCACATATTTTATGCATATTTTTATTTCATTACACATACACTGTACAATCAATTTCACTATTAGACATAATACATATCGTTTTGATATTTCTTCTGTCGTTGACAACAACTATTTTTTGCTGTTCCTCTGGCTCCAACTGCAAAGCTTGATGTTCATTTTTTCATTTTTTCATTTTTTCCATAATGGATAAAAACAGGTATATATATTCTCACTTATTATGATTGACAAACCAATTATCTAGTGGGTTAACTGGGTAGTTTTGTATTCGCCCTCACCATCATTCTCCAACTCTTGAGACTTTGAATTTAAAATCATATATTATATCATGCTTCATAAACATTTTGTTTTTATTTTCATTCAAAAGATTAATTTTTATTCAAAATATGAATTGTAAAAATTTTATCTGGACATCATAATTGTTTACCCTATCTAAATATTTATATTACAATATATCCTTTTTTTATATTGTTTGATTATTTATTGAAATATAGTTTAAATAAATATATTATATACAAATGAGCTATATATTAAATTCTTTATATATATATTTTATTATCTTTTGCAAGAACAGTGGTGCCCTCATAACCTTTCTATAGCTATCAGTGTAATGAGGAAACACCATATCTATGAAAGGTCAAAATCATGTAATTAACGATGTAATAGGTTTTCTAATCATGTATGCAAATTAACCTGTCTATAAGTACTGTGGGGTCACAACCAATGGGTATCCCCTGATGAAGTCATCCTTGATGACGAAACGCGTAGGGCGTGGCTGAGACGGAGGAGGCACTTTCCCACTAAACACAGCAGATTGCGGACGCAGTATCGTGAGTGGCGAGACAGACAAGAAGCAGCGGGCAGATCTCCACTACTCTTGATGGTACTACAGCCAGAAGAAAGAAGGCAAGATCTTTGGTTCCCGGAGGGACTTCCTGTTGCGGGGCACACGCCGGGAGGACGTCACTTCCGGTGAAGGAGTCTGTACTACACGTGTGGAGGAGGAAAACTCCATTGCTGATCGAGACGCTGCCAGTGGCTTATGAGGGCCAATCTCATAACTGCTCTTTTTTATTGTTTGATTTGTGAGTGGGCATTTGTCTATTTTTTAATGTTCCATAAAATGATTGTTATACTTTAATGCACTAGGTGTGCGCCTGTTTTTTTCTCATTTTCTCTCATATATATATATATATATATATATATATATACACACAGTGGTTGACAAATCACCAAAAAATCTACTCGCCACACAAAAAAATCTACTCGCCACCTAGTACCAAACGTGTGCTACTTGAGCCAATATTTACTCGCCCGGGGGTTAAATCCACTCGCCCGGGGCGAGCAAATGTATAGGTTTGTCGAACACTGTGTATATATATATATATATATATATATATATATATATATATATATATATATATATATATATATAGCCTGGAACCCCTCGTCCCCTGTTTGTCCCCTTACCTTTCCATAGGCAGCGGAGGCTGGGGAGAGTGCAGGGGGGATGCGCAGTAGCAAGTGGCGGCCATTAGGAGTATAGCACAGCAGGGGAACTACAAGTCCCAGCATCCTCAGGGGCTGCAGACCACATGTTTCCAGGCAACCAATAGGGCTGAGAGAAAAATGGCAGTTAGAATTCTGACAGTTGGGGTACTGACAGTTAGGGGGGCTGACAGTTGGAGCCAGGAGAGAGAAAGGGAATATAGTGTCTGGTGTCAGTGGCATCCAGACTAGGCCAGATTAACCTTTTAGGTCCAAGATAGGCCCCACTTACCTAATCAGATTGTGGCTGCTACCGGGAAACCCCTAGCTAGGGACATTTCCCCTGCAGCTGTATACAGTTAGTGTATAGTGCCATTTGAAGACACCGCACAGCGATTTGCAGACTGTGGTCTGGGGCTGGACCCCCACCACACTATCATTGACTGTCAAAGGTGAGACCCTCCTACTGGAGTTCACCCCATGCAGAGGCTTCGCTGACATCGACGTCGCTGGATCAGTTGATCCCTTTTGCTTTTCAGCCAAACCTGGGTGCTGGAGCCCCTGGGCAGGTACCTCACAACGTGCACCAACTATAACACTTTCAGTTACTGTGGGCAACGCTATCTCACACATTGGATGGGTTGGCTCTTGTGGACACCAGGGAGGTTGGGTGCCATTGGGGCCCCTCAGTACTTTGGGGAAATCCCATGAGGAGTGGACACTATGGTTGGAGGGCATGGTGGGGCTGCGGACGTGTGAGGCCTATATTGTATGTGGGTTAATGATATATCGAGTTGTAAACTGTT
This sequence comes from Ascaphus truei, assembly GCF_040206685.1. Taxonomy (NCBI): domain Eukaryota; kingdom Metazoa; phylum Chordata; class Amphibia; order Anura; family Ascaphidae; genus Ascaphus; species Ascaphus truei. The sequence continues at coordinate 210,132,365 of NC_134483.1, read as the reverse complement.
ATTAAATACAAGTTTGTGATCTTATTGCATTGGGTCCTGTGAATGGGTTATCCGGCGCTGTTACCAGACGGATCAGGTACACCCCGGGCTCCCAACAGCAGAGGTTCAGGCCTCCTGTGAGCCACAGGTAAAGCACCACACACTCAGTAGCTGCCACTTTTCCCATAGGGTGGGGGAAACAGCGCTCTATATATATATATATATATATATATATATATATATATATATATATATATATATATATATATATATATATATATAAATCAAGACAAAAAAGTCTCAAAGATGAGCACTCTGAATATCCGCTATAGAATAAGCAAACTTTAATATCAGATAAAACATGATTAAGAAATATAAAACCAAAAAAGAGGGGGGGGCAGAACCCAACATACACACTACATGCATATCAATCAAAGACTGACAGGACATGTATACTGTGTCACCGATCTAAATATAGGTGGACACAATAAATATATTGTACTAACCTAAGGAAAAATGTATTTTCCTAGGTACGCAAGACCGGCCGGTCAACACATCAACATAGAGCAATGCATGAAGTGTCCGGGTCACTGTCGTCAGCTCCCACTCAACACGTGTTTCGCCTTGCGGCTTCTAAATGGAGTGAGGAACAATTGTGAACACATTTCTATTTAAAAGGGTTCAAGTGCAGAGGGTTCAGGTGCAGAGACGCTCTCCAGCAGCACATAATGATTGGTTAAGCTATTCAGAGCAGGGAGGAGTATGTTCCCTCTCAGCTGATCTTAATGTTACCAATTAGTGTTGCTATGGACGCCAGCATGCTACTTCCAAGGCGCATCATAATGTGCAAAGCAGTCACTGATACAGAGATACATTTTGCCTGTGTGTATTACAGCATCAACATTTCATTTATTTTCTGCATAAAAGCAACAGAGTTTCCTCACAGCGCTAGTTCATACGGCATACACTGGCGACACACTTTATTCGAGCTCGGCTAGTCCCACGAATTCGGGTATACCCGGGTGTATTGAGGGTTGTGACTGTTTTCTGCCCGAGTGCATTGGGTTATTTTCCAGGCAGGGATTGAAGCATTTTATTCCCGCTGGCTGCAATACTGCACAGTATATATATATATACTGCATTACAATTCATGAATTTATGCCATCTGGTAGACACGCGAAGCATTGCAGCCTATTAAATCCTAATCATTATCATTTAACAGATTAGCCGCCCGTCAGCCAGGCATGAACCCAGGCTGGGAAGGCAAACGCAACGGGGCTTGTCAGAGGTGAGGAGCGGCGCATTCCAGGTATTTGCCAGGTACATACTGGGTATTTGCTCGAATAAAGTGTGTCGGTGCAGTATATTGGGAAATCCCAGCACACCGCACGTCAAACGGATTCCTCCATAATACGTCACTGCCAGCACACCAATCACTGATCAGGAGGCGGGCCATGCATGAATAGCAAAAAGCCATACATAGCAGCATCAGTGCATCAGTCACTCCATGCATCGGGACAGCGATTCTCCCAGCAGCGCCGGTTCACTTGGCATATATAGGCGAATCCGAACAGCTCCCGGAGTAACCGCCATATGTAAATGATGTTTTCATATCCCACGGGCATGAGCGCTTGTCTCCCACATCAAGCTGCATCATAGCACACTCTACACTGTGTCATCATCAGTAACAGACAGGAAGCGCACCCAGTGTAAGCCATATATATGGATAGATTCCTCATGAAAAGGGAAGAATGAAAAATATAATTATAGACACATAAGAACAGAGTGTACAGATACATCCATCCCCATCCAAAAGAACAGAGTGTAGAGCAGGAGAGAAAACGGAGCACTAAATCCAAACCTGGCAATGCCAGAAAAAAGTTCAAAGATGCGTTTCCATAAATAAAAGCTTATTTTAATGGATCAGAAACAAAAAAAAACCACACCAACGCGTTTCAGACTATCGCTTGTCCTTTATCAAGGTGAATGACTACTTACCCCCTTAGAGTGTAATTTATACCTGAAAAGAAATCCAGACACGCCAATCACGTCTGCATCACGTGACATATGCGGAAGTATTGGCGATTGGCGTGCCTGGATTTCTTTTCAGGTATAAATGACACTCTAAGGGGTAAGTAGTCATTCACCTTGATAAAGGACTAGCGATAGTCTGAAATGCGTTGGTGTGGGGTTTTTTTTGGTTTCTGATCCATTAAAATAAGCTTTTATTTATGGGAACGCATCCTTTAACTTTTTTCTGGCATTGCCAGGTTTGGATTTAGTGCTCCGTTTTCTCTCCTGCTCTACATATTCCTCCACAGATGGAGGCACAGTTAACCCGTGGGATCCTGGATACATCTGTACTTGCTGTTCATCGTGGATATTCATTCCCATTTGAGTGCTTTCCAATTTACCCACATTTGTTCTGGACTTTATCATTACTGTTTTCCATTTAACAGATGCTCATTCACTGGTCACCTGAGGGTGCTTTACTATAATTATATCCTTACTGCCTTGCTTGTGGGATTATAGTGTGCCAGTACGCATCTCTTGGAATCATCTGATATATGCCTTTATTGGGTTAATTCCATCCTACAAGACTTTATCAACATTTCGTATTGCTGTTTTATCCTGAGCACCATACAACGTTTTTCTTCATTTTAAAAGAACAGAGTGTACAGATACTTCCATCCCCATCCAACAGAGCAAAGTGTACAGATACTTCCATCCCCATCCAACAGAGCAGAATGTACAGATACTTCCAACCCCATCCAACAGAGCAGAGTGTACAGGTACTTCTATCCCCATCCAACAGAACAGAGAGTACAGATACTTCCATCCCCATCCAACAGAACAGAGTGTACAGATACTCCCAACCCCATCCAAAAGAACAGAGTGTACAGATACTTCCATCCCCATCCAACAGAACAGAGAGTACAGATACTTCCATCCCCATCCAAAAGAAGAGTGTACAGATACTTCCATCCCCATCCAACAGAACAGAGTGTACAGATACTTCCATCCCCATCCAACAGAACAGAGTGTACAGATAAACCAAAAAATAGTACCAGCACTCTCTGTCTCACAGCTACAGATATAAGCGAATACCAGTGTAGGGAATATGAATAATTTAATAACACTAATAATAAACTGAAAATATAGCAACAATAGCCAATACGCCAATGCAAGAATAAATATCACCATAGAGAAAATCAAAAATTAAAGGGGGTAGAGGGGAAAGAAGGAGAAGGGGAAAAAACACAAAAGAAAAACAAAAAATCACAAAAATGGAAAAAGGAAAGCAAACTAGGGGGGCGATGTTTCGAGGGGTGACCTCTTCATCTGGCCCATTCCCCCTGGTCCCAAAGGGTCCCAGAGGTACTTCCCTAAGCCTTCCCTCCCCACTGTCAAATAATCCCACACTCAGCTAATGATATAAATCTAAAGTCTAAAGAGGGCAAATCACATAAGCAGATATCAAATATCAAACAATGAATGTAGATACAAGAATATTGTAAAAGACACAGAACATATGCAGATATCAGATGTCAATCAGTGAACAAGTATAAGCAAACCCTCTTCCTGGTGCCCTGTCGAGTGCTTGGGATTGAACAAGCTGAATTCATTGCTTTAAGTAGTAGAGAGGATTAACAGCTCCTATCGTCTGGCTGGTGACGTCACTGACAGGGTCCTCCACAGAAAGCTACAGACGTGGCAAGTCACGAGAACGCCTGTGCATACTTTTCCCCTTCACTGCTCATGAGGAATGTCACTGAGCAAGCGCAGGATTCTGTTTGAATAGTCTTTGAACAGCGTAGAGTGCTTCTGTCTCAGCTGCCTTTGAAGATATGTAAATCATGCTCCTGCTGCTAGTCACTCACTGCGCATGTGCAAGGTCCCGATCACACAGTACTTGATCTTTGCAGCCTCTGAGCAGACGGGAAGGTTGTGCTGCTTGTATTCTTGTTGCTGGCACATAGTGCTCTGCAGTAACACACTGGGTACTCCTGTAAAGACTCCCAAACCAAACAGAAGGCAAAACATAAGTATTAAAGCAATGACAAGCTATTCAGGTATATACCTAAATAGCTAAAAAAAATAGACAGACAGACCCCTAAAAAGAGAGAGACCAAATGAGAGGGCTTAAAAAAGGTTAAAAAATCACATCCACACCTAAGTACCAAAGACGGGTCCAAATCCCTCTAGGGTATAAGATGTCAAAGAAAACCTCAGCCCACCTGCTGTCAAGGGTCTAGTTAGAGGTGGATAGAGACAACTAAGATGACAAGATGGATCACAGGCAGAACATTAACCCTTATAGCACCTGACCCATACTTCAAGAATAATGAGCAATGGTCGTATACTGAATGCTGGTCCAGGTCTGGTGGGGAGGGTGTCCTGCAGGACCCATGAGGGTTACTAGGAGTGACAGATGGCACTTCCTGGGGTGATGCAAATATCAAAAGATTAAAAATAGCAGCTAAGGTCTAATTCCTTATTAATGCCCCTGGGACTTACAGTGTCCAAACGTCTTATCCATAGTGTCTCTTTCTGCAATAAAGACCTCTGAAGGTCCCCACCACGTCTCTTCCTCCCCACACCATCTATGACCTGGAACCTCAGTTGACTCACATTATGCCCAGCTTGTGTGAAGTGATGGGCCACCGGAGCGTCAGGGTCACCCCTACGAATGGCCGCTTTGTGCTGTCGAATCTGGTCCTTTACCTGTTGTGTTGTTTCTCCCACATAACCAAGGCCACAGGGGCATTTAATGAGGTACACTACATTCTTAGACATACAAGTGTAAAAGTTCTTAATATTGTAGGTCTGTCCAGTGTGGGGATGTCGAAACGTGTGGCCCTCCTGTAAATTATTGCATTGACTGCAGTTAAGACACCTGTAACATCCCAATTTGGGAGTCCCCAAAAAAGTCTGAGTGGATCCAACAGAACAGAGTGAACAGATACTTCCATCCCCATCCAACAGAACAGAGTAAACAGATACTTCCATCCCCATGTGACGATGGGGAGGATTTGGCCCGGGATTAAAGGGGTTACACCCCAATTGGCCACCCTCTACCCTCACCTGGGAAGCAAGGGGTTAACTGGACTGAGGTCCAGTAATGTGTTTTTGCCTCGCTTCAATATCCAATAACATAGTTCCTAGTTGAACGATCCACCTGGTCTCCCTCTGTAGAAGTGCCTTCTCAAAGTTCCCACCTCTAATACCAAGTGATACTTTGTCTATAGCAAAAGCTGACAAAGAACTAGGATTAGAATTGTGTTTATTCAAAAAGTGGCAGGCTAAAGTTCTAATCTTTTTAAATGCATCAAGATATAGTGTGTGTGTGTGTGTGTGTGTGTGTGTGTGTGTGTGTGTGTGTGTGTGTGTGTGTGTGTGTGTGTGTGTGTGTGTGTGTGTGTGTGTGTGTGTGTGTGTGTGTGTGTGTGTGTGTGTGTGTGTGTGTGTGTGTGTGTGTGTTAATCAAATACATTTTTTGTCATGTAAAAGTGGAAAATATTTCTGCAACTGAAAATTGTGTGACAAATCAATAAATTATTCCTTATAAGTGGAATAATTAGAAAGCATTAATAGAAATGTCATTCAAAAGTTCTGGTTTTTATTTCAGTAGCCTAAACTCAAACAGTTGTACATTATTTAATAATGGGGCAAAGATCTATGGGATAGTTGTTCATATACTGTTACTATGCTATATATTTGCTTTAAGAACAAAGACAATCATTTAAAATATAAATCACTGTGCTTTTTAAAAGGAATATATGATATAGATGTAGGTTTGTGTACAGATGGCACTCTGTACCCTTCATACAAAAATGAGTTGGAGATACAATACGTAAATAAATATAAACAATGTTTTGAACACTGTTGGCGTAAGTGCAGTAGATTGGAATAAAAAGAGATATGCTGTAATAAAAAATATTACAAGTTACTATCAATTACATCTGAAAATGTGTCATACTTAGTTCTCAGTCTACAGCCATCAGGAGAAAAAATGCTGTCTGTCAGTAAAACTAACAGGAACACTTCCAGATTCTTTATATTAAGTGGTACAGCCAAAATGTTGACAGATGCTCTTCTTGAAATCCTAGTGAGATGCAGAAAGAAATTGATTGCTTTGATTCAGGATAGATGACTATGACATAAAACAAAAAATATCAGGTGGGCATACCTTGGGGACTCTGTGCATAAAGATTTTGATGAGCCTTGTCGTTGTCACATGTTGATACTGCTGGTAAATTTAAATCAATCACTTCTTGAGTAGTGTTGGAAACTTTTATATTTCTGGAACTGCAGGGTACTATAAGACAATTCTGACATGAATAGGAAGCTATTCTAAATATATTAATCACAAATTAAGGGGCTTGTTCTATATCCACCAAAGGGGCCACTAGGGCTGTTTGCAGCCCAAAATTGCCCATTGAAACGCAGGGTAATTTGAATGAAAATGTCCAGATCAGCTGATGTACAGTAGCTTAAGCCCTAAATCTTCTGAGACACAAAAGCATTGTTCCTGGGAATAGCATATCTCTCTTGGACAATGTTTAGGTGGCAATATCTCTGTCATTGACTGTATAGATCACAAAGGGGTTGAGGTGGAAGAGTCAGAGATAATGCCTTAATTAAATACATTTTGTACTAATTAGTCAACTGGATCTTAGCAGCTAAGAGAAGGTTCTTGTCTTCAATATCTTCAGTAGGTTACATTGACATATCAGAAAGTGCACGGATGCACGAAACGCTTCTCGAGGTTCCCGTTTTACCTGTGTAGCCCTTGCACTCTCCCCCCCCAAGTGAGATTGGGTCTGCTACTCCATAATTGCGGTGGTGCGTACCTGCGTGGCAACAAGAGGGCTGAGTGCTCCGCGATATTGTGGAGAGAACAGGACAGGGTTTACAGTGTACCTTATTCGTGGTTGCAGCGCCTCCAGTCAGCATGGGTCCTTTGAATGGAAGGAGAGTCCATACTGACACCTTTCTTGGTTCTTAGACAGTGAATCACACTGGTGATGATACAATGGTGTCTATTGTAGGTTCTGATCGTACAGCATTGCATTGCTTTCCTCTGCATGATGATGGTGCTCCTCCTGAGGCCTCCTTGCGAGATCCAGGGTAGCTGGTACTCACTCCACAGGGAGAGGAAAGAGACACCCCTACTTTTGTGAGACTGCAACTCCGCCTCATAACAAGACAGAACTGGATACTGACAGGCCATCATATCCAGTATGTGACCTAATCAGTATCCACCCCTCCGGCTGATACTCTCTGGCTGTTGCTAGGCCCTCCCTTAGATACATCAAATGTATCTAAGGCTGCAAAAGCACACAAAGCCATTCTGAAGGAATTAACCCGTCCACTGTCTGAACCTAACAGGATTTACACTGATAGGGCCCAGGAAAAGAAGTAGCTGCCAGAGGCTAGGCTACACCTGTATGCTGCAGTCTTCAAATAAAGTACCCTTTTAGTGACCCAGCTGTTTGTTCATTTTTGACACGCATTGACTTCCCCTGTTTAGAACGCAGTGCACAGTCGCATCATCCCATCTGGGAGAACTCTTTCCAACATTGACATATCAGTATGGTAACCCTAAGCAAAATACACTACTGTATGTGTAGACAAGTTAGTTTATGAAAGTTATTGATGCATTCGTGTTTATATATGTTTAGTGTTCTGCTTACAGCTGAAAGACTATCTGGAAGATGAGTAATTCTAGTGCATATAGACCCCAAAAAAGATATTAACAAAATTTCATTATTATACAAATTGGAGGACATATGCAATATGGTGGAGCAATTGGGAATTAATAACAAGTACTGTTATTGTAATTAACAATACAGAATGCAGGGATAAAAGGCTTGGCACTACCACCCAGTACAGGAAAGTGAGGCACTTGAGCAAGATAAATGAGCAAATATTAAGTGTATTAAGGTTGCCTCAGAATGATGACGTCTGTGGGCATAGAGACTGGTGCTAGAGGATGTACAACCCACACAGCTTTCTTGATAAATGTGCTAGATCTATTCCATGGTCCTTTTTTGCTCTATAGAGCTCAAATGCAAGGACGGCAGGGCTGAAGAACCTCCCAATGGAGAAGGGAGCAGTACAGCACTTAACTTTGCTGAGCAATTTACACTGTGATTAAGACCTTGATGGGATCAGAGTGTGATGGAAGTCCTGGCAGGAACAGCAGAAGCCTGAGGAAAGGGCTGGAGTGGAATCCTTGGATAGGCTGAGTGGGTTCAGTACTGGAGCTGTATAGGTATACACATAAAGTAGGAAGTTGGAATTCTCTAACAGGTTTCATACTGGGTGAAAGAAGAGGAGGATTAGAGCAGAGAAGGATGGCCTTGCCAGATTGAGAGCATATTCATAGGAAAAGCCTGGAGCAATAGTTACAGGAAGTTCTGTAGGTTAGGCTTAAATTAGCAGTCAGCAGCAGTGCTGGAGCAAAAACAGAGCACTCCAAGGCTAGGTAGCTAGTGTTAGGGAGGGTGAGTAAGGGGAATAAAAACCAAGATATACTGGAAGGCTGCACCATACAGTACAAATCCAAAGCAGGAAGAGCACATATAGTAGATACTTTCAAGTCGCTCAGGAAATAGACACATTTTAGAGAAAAGTAAATACTAGAACAAGTGAATACATTGAAGCTGGGAGAGGTAGACCCGAGGAAAATGTGAAAAGGTAATTCTTCACTCGGATTCATGAAGTGTATTACGAATGCCCCCAAAATACGAAAATACGAAAATAGGATATACACAAAAGAAGCAAAAATATAGAAAACATTAGACCTCAATAAGGATCTAAAGTTTTCAAATGAGACAAGAATCTGAGCAGATTGGATAGGTTGCTCTAGAAGCAAAAGGGTTAAAGCTCCAGTATGTTTCCATGTGGACTTGAGTCAGCAATAATTAAAAGTGAAAAGTTTGATGTTTTTGCCCATTTTATTTGTCATTTAACATGGAATATGTTATTTCCTTTATTTTATTGATCTGGACTGTACTTCTGAACTTGGCATCAGTTGTCTGATATCAATAGGAAGAAATGAATGGTTTACCCCAAGAAAACCCTTAAAGATTTACCGGTTTACTCAGGCCCCAGCAGAGTATCTTACACAAGAGTATAATTTCAGTATGTGTTCTTCCATCTACCTTGTTTGCAATAAATAGCTGCCCATTATGTCAGGTCAGGCATGATATGTGTCGTCACAGTTCACCAGCCATATCCAGCATTCCATGCTTGGGAAGTAAGCTCCATGGAGAATAGATGCATCTGTCAAGTTCTTGAGCTGTCAATGTTCTAAGAACAAGTTTAACTTAATGTTTTACAACATACCAACCAGGTACCCTTCCCTCCTTTCGTACTAAAAATCTCTTCAATACTCTTCATATGTACCATACTTGAGTGAAGAACAATATATTTTTCCTATTTTCATTGGGTCTAATTGATGCAGCATGATCTCAAATTGTTTCCCTCCTGTAGCAAATTGCCTTCAATTTCTGCATCTATAGTACTGTGTTACAAAGTAGCATACAGTATTTGGAAGAAATTAGGTAGCTTTGACTTCGTTTCACTTTCTCACCTGTACTTACAGCAGGAAGAAATTCACTAGGCTTCTGTACAGGCTTCTGCACAGGCTAACACACTGCAATCCCACGTTAACTATCGTTGACTTCAATAGCAGTTAATATGGGACTGCAGTGTATTAACCTCTACTAGAGGTTAGTTAATCTCCCCAGATGTTTTGTACTCCACTGCTTTGGAGTTTGAGTGGCGACTGCAGGGAATCAGGTATATTGCAGATATTATTTGGTACAGACATAAAAATATATATTATTAATAAATAATAAGAAAAACCATTTCTATTTATTCTGTGCAAAAAAATAAATATTTTAATTGTTGTAGCATCTTTTATTTTACCTTGATAGTAAAATGCTACAACCTCAATATAGGTCAGTGACTTTGAAATCAACATTGTGCACCAAACAAAAACATAATAAGGAAGTTATAATTAAAATGGTACTTTAATAAGGTTATATGTTAATGTTATAACAGCAAGGAATATATCTAGTTAAGGGACATTCTGATATAGTTTATTTCTGATATTAGGCAATATCACTATAATTTCGTATTGCAAAAATGTTAATTCAGCACAGTGATGGACAATTGGATAGTCTGGCTCAAAGCTAGAGACATGATAAATATATCATCCAAAATCAGAAATTGAGGATTGTATTATCTATACCAGGGGTCACCCAACTTTTTGTGCCCAAGGGCATACTTGAGAGCTCAGGAGAAAGTGGCGGGCACCAACCAATTAACATAAGCCATTTTTCTTGGATATTTAAGTTTTTATGCCATTAATAGAATATTTTGAAAACAAAATGCTAATACAAATATTGTGGTTGATTATGTTGAAAAAATATATATCTATAAGTGAAAAAATACAAAAGAGGCAATTCAAGCCGCTTTTTCTTCTTCATTTTTTCTTCTTCATTTTTTTTTTTTTTTTCCCATAAAGTTTTTTATTAGGCATTGTTACAACAGAAAAAGAAAATACATTGCAATTCACAGTACCTAATGGTTTTAACAGTTTTTTGGGGGAGTAAAGAGAGACAAACTAAGTTGTCGAGACGGGAGTTTGCCTTCAAGAGGGGAAGGCACAGAGGGGGGATGAGGAGGGGGGTGGGGGGAGGGGTAAAGTGGGAGAGGGGGTTTGCCTCCTGACTGAGGGGAATTTGATTGAGGTGTTGGTTGATATTTATCTTATCAGAATTTTTGTTCCCCTGAGGGAGGAGTTTTTTGTTGTCTACCTGGGTGGGGCGGGTTGTCTGTCCCTGGTTAGAAGAATCCATGGTTCCCATACTGATTCGTACGCAGGAAGGTTTTGTCTCAGGATGGCAGTCAGACGCTCCATGAGCATCACCTCATTGATTATCTTTTTTATTGATCCCAAGGCTGGTGTGGTCATTTTCCTCCAGGAGGCCGCTATCTCACATCTCGCCGCAGTGAGAATGAAGGATAATAATTTCCTAGTTGGTCGGACAATGTCGGACATCGGTCTGGCCAGTAGGAAGGTCAGTGGCTCAATAGGTAGATCTAGGTCAGCGACCTCTTTTATCAAAATTTGGACCTTGGCCCAGTACTTAACAATTTCTGGACATGACCACCAGTTGTGGACCATGTCCCCTCTATTGCCACACCCTCTCCAACATTGGTCTGATGCCAGAGGGTAGATTTGGTTTAATCGTGCTGGGGTAAGATACTAGCCAAACATAACTTTATAGATATTTTCCTTTATTGTGATGCATAGGGAAGTTTCTGAGGCTGCCTGCCAGATTTCTTTCCAAGTCTCTCTGTCTATAGGAATGCTCAGGTCTGAGGCCCATTTTAGCATATAATCGTGCTGGATTAAGGCCGTTGGGTTCTCCAGAATCTGGTAGATCTCAGATATAAGACCTTTCTGATGGGTCTTGACCTTACAGAGATATTCAAATCTCGTGAGAGTGGGGTATTCTGGGAGTGGGCATGTTTGTCGAATGAAAGTCTGATTTGAAGATATTTGAATGTGTCCAATTCTCTGATTTGATATTTGGCCCTCAAGTCTTGATAGCTCAGGAGCTTCCCAAAGCTTAGGAGGTCGGCAATCGCCCCGATACCGCGTGTTTTGAGTTGGTCAAATAGTTTAGATCCACATCCCGGAGGGAATTTCGGGTTGTTGGGGATAGGTGTCAGTTGGGAGTTTAATGAGGATAGGCCATGTTTATATTTACATCTCATCCAGATTTCTCAAGTGTGTATTGAGATCTGTAGTTTAAGGTTATGTGTCTGTCCATCTCCTCTGTCCAGACTCCAGAGGCAGGCTTGCAGGGAAGGCATCTTGGCATATTGAGTTTCCATTTCTACCCAGCAACAAAGGGCCGGGTCTGTGTTCCACATTACTGCCTGCTTGAGTTGGGCGGTGATATAGTATTTTTGAAGATCTGGGACTCCTAGGCCCCCCTTAGATCTTGGAGCCAGCAGGACCGATCTGGCGACTCTGGGTCTTTTGCCCTTCCAAATAAAATGGAATATTCTATTTTGTATGTTTTTCAGATCAGTGCCCGGAACATGGGTCGGGAGTGTTTGAAATAGATATAACATTCTTGGGAGTATATTCATCTTAACGGATATCATCCTCCCGATCCATGAGATCTGGTAACCTTCCCACTGATCTAGATCTTTTTTAATCTTTTCCCATAGTTTCGGGTAATTATCCCGGTATAGATCCCGGTTTAGATCCCGGTAATGTCTTGACACATTAATTCCCAGATATTTAATGTGTGAAGAGCACCATCTATAACTAAAATTTAATTTGAGTAATTTAACTTCGGGATCTGGGAGACTAAGGTTTAGGGCTTCGGATTTGTCACTGTTTATTTTGTATCCTATCTTTCCAAATTCTGATAGTTCCCTTTGAAGGTTAGGAAGGGAGGTTTGGGGTCTAGTTAGGGTAAGAATGATATCATCAGCGAATAAAGAAATTTTGTAGTGTTCTTTTCCAATAGCTATACCCTGTATATTCGGGTTTTTTCGAATTTTAGACGCCAGTGGTTCGCTCGTGAGGGCAAAAAGAAGGGGGGATAGGGGTCATCCTTGTCGTGTTCCATTTTTAATTTGGAACCTTTCGGAGCCTCCGCCAGATAACCGTACCATAGCGGACGGGTTTTGGTAGAGCGCCCGAACTCCTGTTAGAAATGAGTCTCTGTAGCCAAATTTTGTCAGCGTGTGGTCAAGAAATAGCCAATCAATCCTGTCAAATGCCTTCTCCGCATCTAAACTCAGTAGCATAGCCTTTGTGCCTGTCAGGTGGGTATGGTCGACTATATTAATTATCTTGCGGGTATTGTCCGAGGCCTGGCGGCCCAGGACCAAGCCGACTTGGTCTGTGTGTATTTGTCTCGGCAGGATGGGATTAAGTTTGTTTGCCAGTATTTTACTATATAATTTGAGATCGTTGTTCAACAATGAGATTGGTCTATAACTTCTGCATTGAGTGGGGTCCTTACCCTCTTTGAGAATTATGGCCAGATTAGCGGACGACATTGAGGGCGGGATAGGACTTCCTTCTAAGAATGTGTTGAACAAGTTCAATAAGTGGGTTGATAAGATAGGTAGAATTTTTTATAGTAGGCATTTGTGAAACCATCGGGGCCCGGTGTTTTGGATATTTTTGATGCCTTCACGGCAGCCGACAGCTCTTCAAATGTTATTTTTGCATTGAGTCTAATATTTTCTTCCTCTGTTAATGAGGGGAGCTCGCATTCATTTAAATAGTCTATTGCTGTCGGCAGGTCAGTGTTGTTTGAATTTGCAGAGTGAGCCCTCAGATTGTATAATTTGGTGTAAAATTTGGTGAATTCCTCTGCTATTTTTTTCTCACTGTATATTAACTCACCAGAGCTATTTTTTATTGCTGTTATCTGTGATCTCTTTTGTATTCCTCTTAACTTACTGGCAAGAAGTCTATCGGCCTTGTTCCCTTTATCATAATACCTCTGACCCGTCCATTTGAGAGCTTTTTCTACACTGTCCATTTGGATCACCTGTAGATCGTTCTTAGCGGTTGTCAATTGTTTGTATATTTTCCGAGAGGGGTTAGCTTTGTGTAGCTGTTCTAATTTGATTATTTTATCTGTCAGCTCTTTGGTTAATTTGGTTTTAGTTTTCTTCCTGTGGGCGGCAATTGAGATAAGGTTTCCTCGAATTGTCGCCTTATGGGCCTCCCACAGGATTGCTGGAGATGTGACTGAACCATTGTTTATTCTAAAATATTCCTTAAGAGTTTTTTTGATCTCTCTGACAATCTCGGCATGGTTCAATAGGGAGTCATTCAGTTTCCAGCTGTATGAGGTCGATTTGACAAATGGAATGGATAGGGTCAGGGAGATGGGAGCATGGCCTTACCACATGATAGGGCCTACATCTGACTTAGTGGCGGCCTCTAGGACATTCTTGGTTGCAAGGAAATAGTAAATACGGGAATAGGTCTGGTGAGGTGCCGAGTAAAAGGTATAATCCCTTTGTCCCTGATGTTGTGTTCTCCAAATGTCCACTAGGGAAAACTCACCCATAATAATCTTTAGATTTTTTCCCCAGTCTTTGGGATTTGGGTTGAGTGTTGTCTTCCTAGGGTGCTCGATTTTTCTTCATTTGGGTTAAGAGCCATGTTCAGATCTCCCGCGATTAGCAGCGAGGATATATAATTTGGATCAATTTTCTCCAGAACATTTTTCAGAAATTCTGTCTGGTTCTCGTTTGGGGCGTAGAGGTTAACGAGGGCGATTGCCGAACCCGAAAGTGAACCGTAGACTACAATAAATCTTCCCTCTGGATCTGCCGTCATTTTTGTTAAATTAAATGGGGTGCCCTGACGGATCAGAATGGCAACCCCTCTGCGCTTACTACTGAACGATGAGAAATAACTCATCGGGTATGTTTGTTGAAATGTTTTAGGTGGGTCCTGAGACGTAAAATGGGTCTCCTGAAGGAAAACAACATCGCCACCAGACTTTTTTATTTCCTGGAGAGCAAGCCTACGCTCTCTATTGTTGTTTAAGCCCTTGACATTCAGGGTGACTATTTTTAATGCTTTCTGGTGATCCATATTATCTGGATTTTCATCTAGTTTGTAAGGATTCTCTCTGCTCAATAGGACTGAGCGGGTGTTGGGTTTAAAAGAGTGGTTCTTACTCTCTTTCGAGGGTCAGTATATTTTTTAGTTGAGTTAGGGTTAGGGATTCTCAGCCGGGGTGGGCAGGTGGGGGTTGAGGAGGGGACCCGCTGGGACAGTAGCAGCGGGGAAAGAGAGAGGGGAAGAAAGTCGACCTCGAGAGGGTTGTAAAGGTTGAGACCCGGTCTAGTCTAAAGACCGGCTAGTGGGGTTTAAGACCCTTGGGGCCGGGTCCGGTAACGACCTCCAGCAGGCTCGGGCAAGGTGGAGACCCTTGGGTAGACCTGTTTTCATCCATACTTAGAGTATCGATGTAGTCTTACCTAGTGGGGCTTTTAGGGTAGGGTACCTCGAGAGGGAGGGCTCAGGACCCTTGAGCCTATGGGGCTATATCCATTCTATGTGGAAGCTTAGGGCTGGGTTTCCGTTCTTGTTATATCCGTAAGTAGTAGGGAGGGGAATAGGGTATATAATTTGGGGGGGGGGAGGGTCGAGGCTTTGGGGGGGTAGCGAGGGGATGGGAGGGTGCAGGGAGGGCAGGCGGTGGAGGGGGTTGAGTGGGGGGGGAGGATGAGATTTGGGAGGGGGGAGATATCGCAGGCAGGCATATGCCCTCTTGGTTCTACTGGTTTATGTGCAAGGGCTAGAGTCTTTTGGTCTTATAGTGGGGGGGGGGGTGTATGTTTCATCTCCTTTTGTTGGGTAGTCTCTTTTAGCTCTGTAGTCTTTTTTATGGGCGAGTTACGGTCTAGATAGGGGGTGTCTCGAGTTGTGCCATCTTGGGAGGGTCTTCTGGGGGTGGAGGAAGGGGGGGAGGGGATGTAGGGGGGAGGGTGAGACGGGGGGGAGGGGTTTGGTTGCATTGTTTATGTTGGTACATTTCAAGCATCTTTCACATTTCGAAGAATCACTTTTGTGCAGTTCACATACATCAGTAGGGGGGGTCTTTAATTCTGCTTATTCCATTGGTCTGTGGGAGAGGGAGTGGGGGGTGGGGAGGGGCGCAGGCTAGATTGTGTATGGGTGTAAGTATCAGTCATCACATAATATACACAGTATATATCCGGTTGGTTGCATATAGTACATTCACAACAGTTAGAGAACTCTGTGGCCTCCTGTGGCTGACTCGTATAATGCAGCTCTCAGCAGTTTAATCAGGATCTGGTTCAGGAGTCTATAGGTCCTTGGGGGGAGGGGGGAGGGGGGGTGATCGGTTAGTGGGGGGGGGTAGAGTGGGAGTTAGGGGGGTGGGGAAGGGGGGGGAGAGGAGGAGGGGGGAGAAGGAGGGAGGGGGGGGGGATTGCGTCGTTAGAGCAGGTAACATATATATCTGATCTGCTGTACATTTGAATTTATGCTTATTAGTCACATTGATAGATTTCCTGACTACCGAGCATTGCTAAGTAAACATCATACATTTTGCGCCTGATTGATTACATGTGGTGACATCAACATAATAGGAGGGCTCCAGGGCACCCTGTCGTGGCCTCGGTGGGGCAGCTTTTCTTAATATAACATCTTAAACATATCATAGAAATCCTCTAGACTTTGGGAGGTGAGGGCGGGGGAGGGAAGGGGGCTGTGGAGGTCAGGAGGGGAGGGAGACAGGGGGGGAAATCCTTAGGTTTGGTGTCTCTAAGACCGTATAGGCTATACATTTGAATGTTTGCGGGAGAGACATATAACAACAGGATCAGGATAACAGAGAAATAAGAGAAAAAGAAACGCAGTTTAGCTCTATATCAACGATCTGCGCGGCGCGCAACCAGGGGAAGTTACACAACTTAACTTGGGGTAGCACATTTGGTTGTTTTTCTTTCTTTTTTCCTTTTTTTTTTTGCGGGGTATACATTTATCAATAGGGTCAGGGTCTCAGAGAAATAAGAGAGAGAATAAAACCAAAAACAAAGAGAAGCGCGCTTCTCTGTTGCGTGGTTCTCTGTCTGCCTAAACTGGTCTCGCTTCTCTGAACAGTTTATTAAACTACAGTTTAAGTTTGCTCGTGAGAGCTTCCATGGAGGGGGGGTGGGGTGGGGGCTGACAGAACATAATCAGGGTGGGGGGTTGAGGGGTTCACGGGTTGGTGGGGGGGGGAGAGAGGTGATGATGGGGGGAGGAGGGGGGGTATGGTGGTGGGAGGGGGCTAGGGGTGGGGAATGGAGGGGATGGGGGGGAGGGGTGGGAGAGGGGGGAGGGGGAGGAGGGGGGGGCTGGGTAGTGGGGGGGTCCTTATCTAAAGCTAGATTAACTCTCTATCAATAAACCTCGCGGCGCGCAACCAGGGGAAGTTACATAACTTAACATGGAGCAGTGGGGGAAACTAACTGACTAAGTGTGTGCGTACTTCTGCGTTACAGATCGTCCTTTATCGAACATCCGCGGGTTGCGGTCGACTTAGTCTAGTGTGCCTTGTGCTCCTGTTGCCATCGTGGTGTTCCCTGAGAAAGAGAAGTCAGGATTTCAGGTGGTGTGTTGGTTCCCCTCCGCCCTTGAGGAACAAAGTGGAGCAGGATCTGGTGTGGGGCATCCCGGGTGTCGTCCATGTGTCCCTCCCAGTGTAGCTTCCCGGTGTCCATCACCTGATCCCAAGTGGTGAGGCGGTGACAAACGGAATTGTACCGCGTAGGGGGGAAGCATCAGTTGCGGCTCGTCTGAGGATCGATGGGGTTCTACCTGGAAAGGTGAGGCCTCCCGCGGCGCCATCTTGTCCTCCCGGAGCAGATTTTGGAGCTCTCACGGAAAGGTACGTTGATTAAGTGCTGCAGCAGTTGCCTCATTTGTCGCGGGATTGCCGTTGCTCCGCGGTCCGTTCCGAAGCTCTTACCGGCGGGCCCTCCGTGTCTCGGGCTCAGTTTCCGACTGGATGGGCGGTCTGTAAAGGTTCCAGGGGGAGGCTCAAGACTTTTGCTAGATGTTCCATATCTTCGGGGTGCCGTATTGAGAGAAATTTACCCTTGTGGTTTGTTACTAGTTTAAAGGAGAATCCCCACTTGCATTTTATTCCCTTTTCACGGAGGAGCAGTGTGAGGGGACGCGTCGCCGTCCAGCGGTCCACCGTTAGTTTTGACAGGTCATTATAGACCTGGAGCGATTCGCTCCGGAACATGATAGTGTCTCTCTCCCGGCACGCTCCGATTAGCTTGTCCTTAGTGGAATAACTGTGGAGCCGCACGATCACATCCCGTCGGCGGCTCGCATCGTCAGATCGTGGGCCTAGCGCTCTGTGCGCTCTATCGATCTCCAGATCGCGTTGCTCTAAATCTGGGCATATAGAGGAAAATAAGTCCACGAGGTATTCTCTCAGGTGGGTGGGCTGGACCGCTTCAGGGATGCCACGAATCCGTAGATTCTGGCGGCGGTCCCGGTTTTCTTGGTCCTCTAAGCCATCGCGGAGTGTGTGAATTTCCTGGCCTAGCCGGATTATTTCTTCATCAGCTTCAGTCTGGTGCTGCAAGGCCTCTTCGAGCATTTCTTCTAGCGTCGTGGTGCGCTCTTGTAGGCCGTGAATGTCCTGCTTAATTTCTGCGAAAGCTTCCTTGAGGTTAGCTTGCAGTGATTTTTGCAATTTGGCGTGCAGCTCCTCGAGGAATTCTTTCGTGATCCCCCCCGTCCGGGGGGGGGGGGTTCTCCGCGGGGCTCGCCGGGTCTGAGAGGCCTTGTTTGCCTCGTGCGCCTGGCGGTGATCCGCCATCTTGTTTTGTTCCCCCTGCTTTGGCGTGTTGTTTTGCGGGGGTGAAGAACCTGCCAACCCCCTGGACAGGCTGGTTTTTCCCTTTATTCGACATCCCTCGTGCTTTAGGAGGTAAGCAGGAGCCTTTGGGGTATGTTTTGCCGGACGAAAAGTGCTTATATTAGGTGGTTATCAGAGTGGGTCTCCGGAGCTCTCCCTTCACCCGTCCGCTCTGGCTGACGTCATCGGCACGCCCCCCTCTTCTTCATTTTTTTTAATACAGTATTGAAGCAGAGGGCCTCCGGAGCAGAACACCATTCATTTCAGCTCTGGAGACCCAATGCTTCCAGAGATACTTACCTCCGTAGTGGGAGCCACTCCAGGGTTCATATTATGGCTTATTTTAAATGCTCCCGTGGCCTGCGAGCCACTAGGAAGCCATGACATCAACCAGTGCGGCTTCCTATTGGCCCATGTGATGAGGGAGCTTTAAACTGCAGGAGATACCGGTACGCTCTTCGGCGGTAAGTATCTCTGGAAGCAGGGGGTCACCAGAACTGAAATGAATGGGGTTAAGCTGAGGATAATCATTGCTTCAATACTGTATTTTAAAAAAATGCATGGATTGCTCCTTTAAATAGTATTGAAATGTGTTATAATGGGCACCAATTTCCTATCAGTCCAAAAATGATTCTGAACACAAAACCCCAGCAAGCTCTTTTTGGGAACCCCTGAGCCCCCACAAAATATATGTATGTATTTAAGTGTCAAAATGGAGTGCTATTGAGCGTGACATATGTTTACAACAGACTTATAACAAAATAATTCTGGGCAGTACAAAACACGAACAAATCACAGAATATTACAGAAACATTCTAATAATATAAAGAATCATAAAAATCAAGGAACCAGTATACTCTTCATCCTTGTCAATCAATAATAAATACAGTATACACTGATATACACTGTGGAATCTTTATATGCAGCTATCCTATTATAAGCCTTCTAGGAACGAATGAAGGAAGCATAACAAGAACCCAATATACTGTAGTGTACTACAGGTAGCAAGTTTTGAATGTGCAAAAATAATGCACTCACAAGATTGTTTTCTTAAGGATGCACAAGAAATTGTGTGATTTGGGGGTGCGGAGCGGGGCGCAGTATGCAACCCTCTTTGTTTGCCAGGACAACACTACTCACTACCATCTTTTGTGCCTCTCTGTGGCGTTCTCCCGGTGACTATTTCTTGAGCAACCTAATCCTGAGAGTGCATTATTTTTTTGTGTTTCTTTTCATTTGGTTTGGCCTAGGCATGGAGTTTTGAACCGTTCTGAACCGTAATTAAGTGGCAGTTAGGAAGTGGGGAGTGTGGGGGAGGAGGGTGCGGGGGGTGTTGGATTCCAGAAATGAAATTAAAATCTATGGAGATCTGTACCGCTGTTGAACCATGGAAGTTTGGCTGTAGTTTGGGTTGTAGTTTGGGCTGTAGATTTCAGAAATCCAAACTCGCTCATCTCTAAAAAGTTTTTCGAGGTTTCTAGCATACGTACTGTAGGGTCAGTGTGCACAACCACACACTTTTGGCCTCATCCACAAAAGCAAGAGCTAATACATTACAGTATGCCAAAATACAAGCATTATTAGGGAATTAGACATTTGTTGTGGTAGTTCAAAGTGAGGATGTACAGTATTACTCTTCATTCCAATTCAATTACAATTTTCCAATATTTTCCCAGCTGGCACATCCACAGAAATGAGGAGAGAAGGAAATAATGAATCTTGAAAAACACAATTTTTGAAGGAGTTTCTAAAGTTACCCTTAGAATCAGGGTTACACTGTATTATAGGGTTAGCAAAAGCATACCACAATAGTGTTTTATAATAAGTATATTCAAGTTAGGTGCACTGGTTGATACCAAATTAAATGCCCATGTAATCTGAAGTCTATAATTTATTTTTTAAGAACTCCTGCAATAGAGGATTGCTGTTTAAATTCTGTGTTGCTGTTACAGAAACCTTCAGAATGATACGAGAAATATATTTAGCAATCTATGCACAATGATTCTATAATATCCAGGGAATTCGGGATTTACAAAAAAACATATAGCCACATGAAATCATTTACTGGATTAAGTCTTCAGATAGCACTTTTTTTTTTAATTAATTGCACATCAGAAACAAAATGACTTGTTTTGACTGCAATAACAGGAATTTTCATCTAGTGATTAGAATTCATAAAAGTATTTGATCTTATAATGAGATAAAGGTTTTGTTGAAAACGTTTTCCCAGTAGACTGCTGATCTTCCCGATATTCCTCTGAAGGTAAGTCAAAGTGTTGTGTGATGTTCTCATATTGATTGTTGTTTCTGTGTATACCCTTGGGTGTAGAAACAACAAAGAAATGTTTTGATAGGAAGAAGTGTGACCTTTTCTACAGAGGCATTTTAATGCTGAGTGATGTTAGGGAGCGAAACGAAAAGAAAAAAGGGTCTCATTATAACAGATAGAAGACTACAAGTGTGGAATAAATACTTGTTTTGTTTGTGTAGTAAGGCGAAAGTGAAAGGACATGAAAGTACTATACAGTACAGTGCATATGAACCATATTTTTGGTATAATTGTGTCCGAAATGTGCAATATCCCACAGTTATTATGAGTATTTGTCAAAATTCTTCTCTTGATGTAGAACTGGGACAAAATAGGTGCAGTATCACTTTCTTTTTGCACCTGACAAAGGGTGCCCCCCCCCCCCCCCTTCAATCCCTGTGCAGCCGCTGTATTTTTTAATTTGCTGGGTTTCTCAATGAGTTTGACGACAGGGCGCCTCATTCTGGTATGCACAAGAGTATACAAAAAAAGACAAAAATTCCCAATGCTACATCCAATATGAACAGTTACTGTATGTCTTTAACGTTATATTTTTTGTCATATTGGATGTAGGATTGGGAATTTTTGTCTTTTGTTGTATACATTTGGTCATACCCTATAGCACTCTTTTTGACACAAATATATGATATGATGTGGTGGGTGTTGGAGTTAGATCTTGCTATTGTGTACTGTATGTTGGTATGCCAAGATGTTAAGTTAATACCACTGAAAGAAGATATTCTGTGAGTGTGCTACAAAAATCTCATTAATACCCTCAGAGGAAAAATCCCTTTCCAATGTACCAGCAAAGATAATGCCATTCACTTTATAAACCACTTCGACAAAGATTCATGGTTATCCAACACAGGCAAAACAGATACCTTCAACTTCTCCTTATTCACCCCTCACTATGATATCTCCATGGCATTACATGATGAGACCTCTACTACTCTGCCATTCATTTAAACTTCTGCTCCAAAACCAGCCCCAAGCTGTTCAACCTTTTCGCAGAAGTCAATGCTTGTATCTACTCAACATATCTTGCCATACCGCATTAGTCCTTCTTTTGATTGACTTTGCCCTTATACTGTATAACCTCCAGACTCTTCTTCAGTCTGGTCTGCAAACTATCCAAGCTATTTAACAACCTCTCTGTTCTACTTTGCACAGACAAGACCATCAGTTTTTTTCTGATTATATGATCTGTGAACTTGCCGAAAGGTATTCCCCAAATGGGTTTGCTCGCATATGCAAAATAATGCAAAAACTTTGAAGTTAGTTTGAGTGCAGCAGGAATCCTTTAATTGCACCCAGTGTACTGCAGAAAGAAAAAACTAGTATAGAAACCACAAAAAGTGCAAGGGATACTTGGCTACCTGTTCGTCCGATAGACCACTACAAATGTGGAAGAAACGGAAGTCAAACATGTACTGTAAGCACATTAGAAACAAGGAGAGCAAATTCAAATCTAAAGTTACAGAGGAGACATTTAAATTGAAAAAGTTTATAAACTGTAACACGACTCATGTGGTATAGCTCCTCACATGTACTTGCGGGCTGCAATATGTAGGGCGCACAAAAAGGATGCTCCGAGAAAGATTTCTAGAACACCGACGAAACATTGTAAAAGGGTTCATGGGACATGGAGTGTCAGACACTTTGCCCTCAAGCACCATCGAAATCCAGAAGATTTGGAGTTATTAGGAATAGAAAGTATAAACATGGGTGCATCAAGAGGGGACAGATTTCTAAAACAAGATTAAAAGAATCATACTGATATTTAAGCTACAAACTATGCAACCAGAAAGCGTCAATGAGGAACTAGACTTGCTAGCATTCCAGTAGATTATAAATCCCAACAGCTTCTAGCAATAGTAGGATGTCCACTTTTCCATTTTAATATAAAAATGGGAAACAGTTATATGTATATGAGAATATAGTATTCAACAACTAATTTTATATGTTTTAGAATACACAAGTGTATGAATCACATTTTAATGGTGTCTTTCTCTAAATAAAGAAACATTTGATAAAATCTATGTGTTTTGGATGGAAAGCGGACATACAGTAGTTAGGTCTGGAAAAAATTGGACACTGACACAATTTTCATAATTTTGTCTCCCTACGCCACCACAATGGATTTGAAATGAAACAACCGAGATGCAATAGAAGTGCAGACATCCAGAAGGGGTTGAACAAAAATATTGTATGAAACTTTTAGGAATTGCAACAATTTTCATACACAGTCCCCTTATTTCAGGGGCTCAAATGTAATTGGACAAATTAACACAATCATACATAAAATGTTCATTTTTAATACTTTGTCGAGAATCCTTTGCAGGCAATGACTGCTTGAAGTCTGGAACGCATGGACATCACCAAAACGCTGGGTTTCCTTTTTTGTGATGCTTTGCCAGGCCTTTACTACAGCTGTCTTCAGTTATTGTTTGTTCGTGGGTCTTTCTGCCTTAAGTTTTGTCTTCAGACAGTGAAATGCATGCTCGATCGGTTGAGATCATGTGATTGACTCAGACATTGCATAATATTCCACTTCTTTGCCTTAAAAAAAACTCCTGGGTTGCTTTCGTAGTATGTTTTAGGTCATTGTCCATCTGTAAAGTGAAGCTGAATTTGGCTGAATCTGAGCAGACAATATATCCCTATACACTTCAGAATTCATCCGGCTGCTTCTGTCTTCTGTCACATCATCAGTAAGCACTAGTGACCCAGTGCCATTGTAAGCCATGCATGCCCATGCCATCACACTGCCTCCACCGTATTTTTCAGATGATGTGGTATGCTTCGGATCATGAGCCGTTCCAAGCCTTCTCGATACTTTGTTCTTCCCATCATTCTGGTCCAGGTTGATCTTAGTTTTATCTGTCCAAAGAATGCTCTTCCAGAACTTGGCTGGCTTTTTTAGATATTTTTTGGCAAAGTCTATTCTGGCCTTTCTATTTTTGAGGCTTATGAATGGTTTGCACCTTGTGGTGAACCCTCTGTATTTGCTCTCGTGAAGTCTTCTCTTTATGGTTGACTTGGATAATGATATGCCTACAGTACCTCCTGGAGAGTGCTCTTCACTTGGCTGGATGTTGTGAAGGGGTTTTTCTTTACCATGGAAAGGATCCTACGATCATCCACCACTGTTGTTTTCCGTGGACGTCCAGGCCTTTTTGTGATGCAGAGCTCACCAGTGCATTCTTTAATTCTCAGAATGTACCAAACTGTTGATTTAGCCACTCCTAATGTTCTTGCTATCTCTCTGATGGATTTTCTTTTTTTTTTGCAACAAGGATGCCCTGTTTCACTTGCATTGAGAGCTGCTTTGACCGCATGTTGTGGGTTCACAGCAACAGCTTCCAAATGTGAATGCCAAACCTGGAATCAACTCCAGACCTTTTACCTGCTTTATTGATGATGAAATAACGAAGGAATAGCCCACACCTGTCCATGAAACAGCTTTTGAGTCAATTGTCCAATTACTTTTGGTCCCTTGAAAAAGAGGGGACTACATATTAAAGAGATGCAATTCCTAAACCCTTCCTCCAATTTGGATGTGAATACCCTCAAATTAAAGCTGGTAGACTGCACTTTAAGCCCATATTAATTATTTAACTGTAACTTGAATTTACAGTATTTTGGTAGACAGCCGAAATAACAAAACTTGTATCAGTGTCCAATTATTTCCGGACCCAACTGTATGTACACTGAAACTGTTCAAAGACTAAACCATATGGGATTTTGATGTACACTGGCGACACACTTTATTGCAGTGCGGCCAGATCCGCAAGCCGGGAGATTTCCCGGCTTGCTAGTGGCCGCCCCTCGGCGTGCCGCGCGTCATAGACGCGCGGTCACGCGTCATCGGGAGCCTGCGCCCCCTGCACGCGTGTCCAAGGGCTCCCCGAGGGAGCCCTGGTGTCCCGCGATCGCGGGACAGCGGCAGGGGGTTCCGGGGGACCCGGCGGACCCGGCAGCGGTAGGGAGAGCGCCCTGATCGGAGGGCGCTCTTCCGCTGCTTCGGCGCGCGCCCGTCACACTCGGGCGCGCGCCAGGCTACTGCTGCGGCACAGAACGGGCAAATGCTCGAATAAACTGTGCCGCAGCAGTATTGCAGGGGATGCTTGAGCTTGGAACTCATTTTGAACATACCCTTTAATACAACACTGAAAAAGCACAGAGAACCTGGGAGTCCAATAAGATCACACATTAATACAATAGTGTAAATAACCAAGAGGTTCTCAGGAGGTGTTAGGTTAGATACAGTAGGAACAATTACAAAAAAGGACAATAAGGCTATAAGAATGTTTAGATTATTGGATTTTTTTTAACGAATTAGAATTAGCAGACAGACATTAAAGCTGCAGTTCAGTCAATATCCTGCATGTGTGTGTTTTTTTAATAAATCAGTTCTGTAGTAAGAAAAAAAAACTTTTAGCATTTTCTGTTTTAATAAAAACAACTTTGAAAGACCAATTTTCTTGTATTCTATTTTAACAAGCATTTACTAAGGCACTGCCCCTTCATGTCCTGTCACAAGCCCTGGCACACCCCTTTGTCAGCCCTGCCCTCGCTCTTGCACATGTCAGTGCAGGAGTGCTCATGAATATTCATGAGCTTCCACTGACTGACAGAAGCAGATGAAAAACATATCCCATATCTAAAGATGTCGCCAAATTTCGACGATCAATACATGGAGAAACGAATTGACTGGCAGCTATACAGTTCTTTAGGTAATTAGAGATTGCCCACATGAAACAATTGAATTAAAAAAAAAAAAAAGATTGAACTGCAGCTTTAAATAATCATTTACTATGATTAGTTTGATATGTTATGATTTTATATATTCTAATAAAAATGTATTTATTATTATTGTATTTTTTAATTGACATTTAAATTTCATGCTATGCATATGATATAAAGTAACTAATTGTTATAACATGAACCATATTACATTTATGGAACACTGTTGGCTCTGCAGACACACATCTTAGTGGAGAGCAATCAAATCAATGTATGCAAACAGATAGTTGAACATGAGGAGAGTAATTAATTAATCAACTTATTAACCAATTGGAGATTAGGCAAGAAACTCACAGATGTGCATAACATAGGGATCTAACAGTGCAACATTATAACCCTGAAGAAGGCGCAGTGACGCCAAAACGCGTAGGATCTTTTTTCATATACAACAAACTGACTTGTTCAAGTCTACATTTTGGATTGTTGGTCAGCAAAGTTTTGAAGCAAAAACAGATGCCGAAACTACAGCTGAGTCTATGTTTACAGCACAAAGCATTGAATAGTAGCCTGGCACAGGGGAAACCCCAAACTGAGAAACCGGATACACGCAGCCACGACGTTATATCCATACAATGGAGTGAGAGCCCAAGAGACCCAGGACACAGCTGCAGCACAAACAAGTTCCAGGCAGGAGCTTAACACCCCCTGAGTAAAGCAACCCAGAGGATAAGCGCCACAGTAGGAGTGAAAGTGCAGCGGTACAACATCGGCTCCAGAGGCAGCTCCAACTCTGGGGATCCAGAAGAGGAGACTAGTCAGTCCTCCACAGAGTGGCTAACCATCATCCCCAAAATCGGCAGAGAAGCTTGAACAATTCACAGGCAAAGTTTTTTTGTTTTCCATGTTACTATACAGTATGTCATATTATATCCAGATATAAATAATACACATCATTTCCTACAAGCGCGCCCCTGTTTTTGTTTGTCTTATTGCTTTTCTCACTATAGGATTGGTTATCGTTCACTTTGGCGCAGCTTTACATAGCAAACTATTTATCTTGGATTGGACAGACTTTACAGCAGTACATTAGAAAGTACTACTATACTGAACACAGTGGGGCATAAAAAATAACCCCTGTTTTATCTTTTGACATATTCTTTGTATTAGACTCATCACTATAACAGTACACGGTATATATGGTTCATGTCACACAGTCATTAGTGTGTTGAGATAGAGCACTATTATTTAGGGCTTACAATAGGAATTGCTACCCCGCTCAAAGGTTGTGTTTAATACCCATCCCACATTTCTAAGGGTAACCCATCACCAAACCAGTAGACATTTGAGGAGAGCACATCCCCCCCCCCTTTTTTTTTTGTTTCTGTGTAAGATGTGCTTCTGCACTGGTGTTTTGAGAGTTCCTGCTTCCCTGTTCCAGCACTCACATTATATTAACAAATTTAACAAATGTTCACAAATAGAATCAAATGGGGAACATGTGCAAAAATGAATAAACTGCAAAACATTTTAGGGGATTACAAAAATGCTGGCAGTATATGCATGTTGTCAACATCTTGGTATCTTCATGATGAAGCATAGTAAATGTGAAACGCGTAGAAGTTGTCAGGATGTCACTTCCCTTTTCCGGTTTACAGTCCATTGTGGTGTTGACATCCTTAGCAGTGGAACAGGGGGCATTTTCTGCTTCTTGGACAACACACCCACAGACTGAGGATTTTTTTTCTTTTCGAACTGACATTTATTATCTTGAAGACCAGGGGCAGTTTTTTATTTTAGTTTCTATGACACATATCAACTACAGTACTCACCTGTGTTATTTCACTATTTAATAGCATTTCTACCACATCTATATTAATTATATAATTAGTACATATAGTTTCTTCTTGATTTCTAAAAAAAAAAAAATAGTAAGGCCCTGAGGCACTTTCTGTGAACTTACCCACAAAAATAACTGTGGTTATATAATTATACTTGATAGCATTATCAATTTCTCATTACAATTAAAAAAAAACGCAAAAAGAAATTAACTTTCTAGCACTAGGGCGATCAACAGCACCAGAGAATTGCACTCGATTTATCCAAAGAGAAAATATAAGTGTGCTCAATCGTATTCCTTTGCTGTTATCAAAATGGTGCTGTTATTCGCACTGATTTTGCCCCAGTTTTGTAATGCAGAGACTTTAGTAAAACGACCCCAAAGTCTCCCGGCTGTAAAACCAGACCAAAAAACTGGATAATTTTATTTATAGTTAAACACCCTGATGTATTTTCTGTGGCATTATTCTTTGATAAATCTGGTGCAATCTTTTTGCTCCACTTCAGCCCAGGGTTTTGCAGCTGGGAAACTTTAACACAGAGCCCCCTTATTTTTTGCAATTATATGTGTATACTAACATTATTTACAGCAAGCAAAGGTACAGATCCAGTAAGACTTACTGTCCTCAGTGCCGTGGACGAACAAGCAAAAGTGTTGGTGGTGCTGGGGAAAGTGCCGGCTGCACTCACACTGCAGGGGGTTCCTGCTTCCGAATGGAGCCCCACGCATCATTAATCCTCCTGTACTTCGAGCGGCACCGCAGAAGTTAAGTCTTGCTACATCTGTAACAAATGTTTGGCTACCTTTTAAATCTTGATAACATCACTTTTTATGTATGTTCTTTAAAAAAAAATAAACATTTTTTTTATCGAATCGTAGCATTGCCTCACTATAAAAAAACCAAGATAAGATGAAGATGATAAACAATCACATTTTTAGGTCTAAGTAAGTATGTAAGGTATTACTGTAATAAATCTAGCTACCTGAACTAATGCATTTACACATTGGATAAGATCTATACCCATGTATTTATTTGTCAGACTGGCCAGCTGATTTCAGATGTTTCCACTTCCCCATATCAGCGCAGGCATGCAAGATATAAATGTTGCCGGATAAATAATCTGTATTACTCTGTCCTGAAAAGTATGCACTTATTTTTATTTTCAACTTTCTAACAAGTTCTTTCTTACCAGATTCAAACTGTTTCCAGAAGCAGAAACCTGCAGTGGTAATGAAAATAAATTTGCCCTTTGCATCCAGGAGACTTTAATACATATACCCCCTATCTATCTAGGCAACAGTATTAACAGATTTTGGGGCAGATCTACGTACAAAGCGCCGTTATTTGGGGGAAAATAACACAACGTTACCTAATTAGGTAACAGACATTTTTCCTGAATTTAGTGGGTATCTGCAGAGCGAATGATATGTAAAACCAATGTTTGTTAGAAAAAGTAGCATTGTTACGATATCTTTAGTAGCAGGGATGTTTGTAGCGCAGAGACGCACTAACCAATACACTGCACAGGCGCATTGGGAAAAATATAACATGCCTTCCAAGTAACGCACGTGTCCCAGCCACGTAAGGTATGTGCATTACCTAAATGTAACGCCCATGCATACGTTAAAATTAGCCAGACCCTACAGGTGTCAACATAGGTGAGAAGGCTTCCACCTCTGCTACTGCTTTTGACCTTGCTGCTGGAAGGATCAGGAGTATCAATGCTATGTAGGACGAATTAAAGCTCCTCATTAATGGGCTGGTAGAAAACCAGTCGAAGTTACTGGTGGCACTGTGCTACAAAACGAGCACAGCAGAGAAAAATCTAATCTGGGGGCATATCCTGGCTTAAATTAATGCACTGGGCAACACAGTCTGCGTGGTGGACATGTTGAAAAAGAGGTGGACCGAAGCGCAAGGTAAAAAATAATGGCTTGCCACATAAGGTGCACAGGAGACCATAACCTCTCACCCTATAAGTGCCAATTGATGGAGGTGATAGCACCTTCACAGGTTGTTTGACTAACATGCCTGGTGTATACTGCGGATATTGCCCAGGATCAACCTGGTAAGTCAAAACAGACTACATATATTATACAGTGTATATCAAGCTTATGTATACATATAACATTATACATAACCCAGGAGATCAGACCTAACATTTCTGTATTATTTGCACTGCAGTCACACATACAGTACACGTGGTAGTTCTCAAAATAACCTATATGGGACATGCTTAGATGTATGGCCTCATAATATTCAAGTGCACTATGGGGCTCATTCTAGTAGCTTCGATAAAATCAATGCGAAATCGAATGTTTTGGCATGACCTATCTCACGGTCTGAAAGAATTAGAAAGAGCTATCGAAAGTCAGAAACTATGAGGTAGGAAAATGCCAATAGCGCTCGGGTTAGCAGTGACCTTATCTTACCATCAATCCAAAACTAAAGCTGTCTCACATTTTAATCTGGTGTGTAACTGTTACATATGCCTATAACATACTGTATATTGGGGCCTGTGCACGAAGAACCGATAAGCTACTTATCGACGACTTATCGCGAAAAAGGAATACAGCGATTCAGTAAGCCCTGATAAGTCGGGGCTAAAAGCCCTTTTCTGCCATTTTTTTGCCAAGAAAATAAAAACGCCAATCGAGCGGTGATAAGCCACTAAACGGCAGTTTTTTAAACTCGTGTAATTCTAGTAGCCCCAATTAGCTTGTCGAGGCTAATCGTGGCTCTAGAAGAGAGATTTCTTCTCAAAATTGTCCCGCCAGGAAAAGTTGCCAGTAAGGTGGTGAGAAGCTGCCATGAAGCGGCGAGACGGGACTTAGAAAAAGTGTGTGTGGGAGGGGTCTAAGATCCATCATGGCCACAGCCTCAGGTGGAGTGAGAGGAAGGCTGCTGAGAAGTGCAGCTAAAGGAAAGAAAAGTTTGTTGCCAAAGAAAGAGATGCAATAGCAGACAGTAATAAGTAAAATAAAGAAACAGAAGAGAAAGTCGGTGGAGAGCAGAGCCAGGACACTGGATGAAAACATGAGCAGTGAGCTAGAGGAAGGCACCTGTATGTCTTCAGATGAGGCACCTGAGAGCCCCAATCCCCAGGCACAAGGGCTGAGCAGCTCTGGAGAGAAGCCCACAGCTCTACCTGAGAGAGGAGAGGAAAGATGACAGACATCTTTGTTACCAGATACTGAGATAAATGAGTTTGGAAATAGTTCTCCAGAGACATGTGAGGCCCATGGTAATAAAGAGGAGAGTACTGTTATAGAGAGATCCAGGGAGCAGGAACCAACAGAGGCAGGAGGGGAGCAGAAGCCAACAGGGTCAGGAGCCAACAGAGGCAGAAGGGTAGCAGGAGCCAACAGGGGCAGAAGGGGAGCAAGAGCCAATAGGGGCAGGATGGGAGTATGTAGCTTCACCAAAGTAAAAGGCCCAAGGCAAAGGCAACACTGGGGAGTTACAGATCTCAGGGATCCCCACCTCGAATGTCTTTGAAGCACTGACCTGGGGGGACATTATGGATAAAATGGAGGAGGGAGAAATACCGGAATCCCCCCAAAGGGGGGCTGAGGAGGAGGAAATAGCAGAAAATGTAAAAAAAAAAGAAAGATGTGTCTGCTCACAGACCCCAAGCAGCCTATAAAGGTTTGCACTGTGAATGTTTATAGTGGTATTACTTTCAGGAAGCTAAAAAAGTGGGATTATGATATTTATTTTTTTACAGGAAACTAGACTGAGTTCAGCATTTGACATCTTTCATTCTAAGAGAGATTGGAGAGAGGGGGATTCCTTATGGTCTATTGGGCCTGATTCTTATGATGGAGTAGGGTTTTTATTTATTGCACATTTTCAGTGCATAAAATGAGTTGACATTTCATCAGGTCGGTGTTTATTCATTGACATTGTTATTGACAAAACGCAATATAGGTTCATTAATGTTTATGGACCCCAAAAAAGGAGTATGAGGCTCTTACAGCATCGACACACTTTATTCGAGCAAATGCCCAGTTTGTACCTGGCAGATACCTGGAATGCGCCGCTCCTCACCTCTGACAAGCCCCGTTGCGTTTGCCTTCCCAGCCACGGTTCATGCCTGGCTGACGGGGGCCTGATCTGTTAAATGATAATGATCAGGATTTAATAGGCTGCAATGCTTCGCGTGTCCACCAGATGGCATAAATTCATGAATTGTAATGCAGTATATATATATACAGTACTGTATATACATACTGTATATATATATATATATATACTGTATAACAACAACCCCTATAAGCCCTAACATACAGTACTGTACACATACAGTACTGTATATGCACATACATAAATGATACTACTGTATGGGCGGCGGGGGCGAGATGTGTTTGCAGCAGAGAGAGATCTGCTGCTCTCTCTCTGCGCAAACATCGGCACATTAAAAATTATTTTAAATACATTTTTATTGATAGTGTAGATGTGCAGGGGGTCTCCGGAGCTGAACCGCGTTGGTTTCAGGTCTGGGGACCCCCTGCTCCCCGAGATACAGCCCCCTTTATGAGGTGCCGGTATCCCTCTGCTTGGTTTAAAGGTCCCGATCACGTGATCGCGGCCTGTAAACCAAGCAGAGCAGAGGGATACCGGCACCCCCTAAAGGGGCCTGTATCTCGGGGAGCAGGGGGACCCCAGACCTGAAACCAATGCGGTTCAGCTCCGGAGACCCCCTGCACATGTACACTATCAATAAAAATGTATTTCAAATGTATTTATTGTCATTTATTTATTTATTTAGATTTATTTATTTATTTTTTGGCGGCTGCTGTGTGTGTGTATTTTTTTAATTGTGGGTAGCGGGGGTGGGTGAATGGGGTATTAGCCCCAACGGTGCTTGTTTAGGGCTTGCGGGGGGGTAGCGGGAGGTCTTAACCCCTTCATGACCGTAGCGGTATTAACTGTTACGGTCGTGAAGGGGTTAAGTGCACCCGCAACCCCCCCGCAAGTCCTAAACTCACACCAAGGGCCAAATACCCCCCTCACCCATCCCCACTACCCACAATAAAGCGGGCACGGTGGGTTAACCCCTTCATTGCCTTAGCGGCTATCCGCTATGGTAATGAAGCAGCATTTCTGTATTTTTAATAATATTGAGCAGGAGCAGGGGGGTCCCTGAGCATTAATTTCTGGCTCAGGGAACCCCCTGCTCACTGTACAATATTATTAAAATACAGAAATGCTGCTTCTTTAACATAGCGCATAGCCGCTAAGGTAAAGAACGAGTGTTTATTTATACTGTATACTGTATGTGTTTTATTGATACTGTACATGTGCAGAGGGTCTCCAGAGCAGAACCGCACTGGTTTCAGGTCTGGGGACCCCCTGCTCCCCGAGATACAGGCCCCTTTAGGGGGTGCCGGTATCCCTCTGCTCTGCTTGGTTTACAGGCCGCGATCACGTGATCGGGACCTTTAAACCAAGCAGAGGGATACCGGCACCTCATAAAGGGGGCTGTATCTCGGGGAGCAGGGGGTCCCCAGACCTGAAACCAACGCGGTTCAGCTCCGGAGACCCCCTGCACATCTACACTATCAATAAAAATGTATTTAAAATAATTTTTAATGTGCCGATGTTTGCGCAGAGAGAGAGCAGCGGATCTCTCTCTGCTGCAAACACATCTCGCCCCCGCCGCTCATACATTAGTATCATTTATGTATGTGCATATACAGTACTGTATGTGTACAGTACTGTATGTTAGGGCTTATAGGGGTTGTTGTTATACAGTATATATATATATATACAGTATATATACTGCATTACAATTCATTATAGTGGACTACTTCAAAGAGAACAGCTCGCAAGCGCCCCCATGTGTAATTACACGGCATTGCAGTATTGCAGCCAGCCGGAATAAAATGCTTAAATCCCTGCCGGGAAAATAACGCAATGCACTCTGGCAGAAAACGATCAGAAACCTGAATACACCCAGGTATACCCGAATTCGCGGGACTAGCCGAGCAAGAATAAAGTGTGTCGGTACTGTATTTGAGCAAATAAAGCCATATTTATTTACAAGTAAAATGGAGATTTCAATTGTGTAACATGTAATCAGGATCGGTCAGGGAAAAATGAAAAGTTATCATATGATGAAGTTTTTTAAAACTACATGTGTAGAGATGCAAACTTTAAGGATGGAAATAAGGCTATGTTTCCAGACAAACCTGGGTATAACTATGGTAGGGGGGGATACAGCAGTCATATAGATAGAATTGATGTTAACAGCACTGTTGAAATTGGTACAATTGATTTAAAGCCAGCAACATTTACTGACCACCTCTTACTAGAGGCTGCTATTAACCTTAAAGAAGCCATACGTATAGGTAGAGGAGTTTGGAAATGAAACTCTAATCTGTTATAGCAGGAATCCTTAAGGCAGCGATTTCAAACCTTTCTGATAAATAGGATTTGTACGCAGTTTTTGTTTTCAAACTATGCAGAATGGTGGGGAAATGTTAAATCAGATATAACAATGTTCTTCAAAAAAGAAGCTAGGGTTTGTATATCAAATACATAACAGAAGTATATTCAGCTGAGAAATAAACTTACAAGACTGTATTCAGAACTACAACATGGGAGAGAAGGTTTGGGAAGGGAGATAGCAGAAATTAAGAAAAAATGCTAGAGGTCCAGTATAACAGGTTTAAAACTCCTGCGGGAGGAGATCAATTTTGGGACTGAGAGGAAAATAATTTCAGGTCTGTTAAATGAGGAGGGGGTAATGATGCAGACAAATAGGGAGATGTTAGACCTACAGTAGTCTGAAGATTCTACAGTGTTTTATATACATCAGAAGACCCTGCACTGAGTGAGATTGGGCAGTTTCTAAATCGTTTAAGATTACTAACCCTTGATAAAGAAGAGACAGGGGCCCTTATAAGACCCATCAGTAGCTATTAGGTAGATGATGCCATAGCATCTTTACAATGAAAGAAAACTCCTGGATCAGATGGACCAACTGCAGAGTTTTATAAATTCTTCAAGGATGTTTTAGTTCCCCTCCTAGCTCAGCTTTACAATTTCATTTAGTTTCCCAAGAACTAGGAAACTCCCAGCAGGAATCCTTATTAGTATTATTATATAAAAAGGGTAGAAAAGCATGATTTCAAAAAAATTGGAGACCCATAGCGTTATTAAATGTAGACTACAATATTTTAGCTAAGATTCTGTTTATTAGGTTAAGTTGTGTGTCATATACACTGATTAATGAGCGACAGATCTTTGCAGTGAAAGGGAGAAAGATATTGAATAACCTGTTATTGGTAAGAAAAATCTTTGCGTATAGCAGGATGGGCTCTATGAAAGGCTATGTACAGTACTAAGTGTAGATCAAACCAATGCCTTTGATAGAGTTAATCATACGTTTCTATTTTCTATACAAAAAAGCTATGGGAATCCCAATAAATGTATAATGTGGCTTAAGACTTTGTATAATGGAGCATCAGGAATCCCAATAGTGAATGGGTGGAAAGGAGAGCGATTTAATATAAAATCTGGTGGTAGACAAGGTTGTCCTTTAAGTCCCCTGCTATATGTTTTTGCAATAAATCATTTTCTAAGACTTTTGGAGGGGGATATAAACATAAAAGATTTTTGTTACCAGTCCCTTCTCAGGAAAAAAATAAAATGTATTTTTACTGTATGCAGACAAGGTTACAATATTTGTAACCAGTTCTGAGGAAGTGAAAGAAGTGAGAACTTTAATTGACAAATACGGAATGGTGTCAAATTTAAGGGTAAATTATGAGAAATGTCTTCTGTTGGGTAAGGTCTCCTGACCCTGATTTTCAGTTATCTGGTGGATTTCCTGTACCACAAAATGACATTAAGATTTTGGGGATCAAATTTGGGAAAGAGAACATGAATGAGCAAAACTGGCAGCCGAAGCTTGACATCTCTACCTTTTTATTACCACTTTTTGTTTACGTCAGTGTAGTTTTCCCACCAACGGAGAGAATAATGTTACAGGTTAGCAATATGTTCTTTCAGTTATTTTGGGGTAATCGCCTTAATCCAATTAAAAGAAACATTGTTTACATAGGAGTTGAACAAGGGGGTAAAAAGCATGGTGAATGCAGACTTGTTTTTTGGTCTACAATTTCTATACCAGAATATTGTTCCTGTAGTCAGCAACAAAGACACTCTCTTCTGGCCATCAATGCTAAAAACCATGTTTTGGGCTCTAACAGACTGGTTCACAGGGGGCCCGGTAAGAAGAATAATAACTAAAAGGTATAATCCTCCAGTTTATATGAAGAAAGTTATTAAACAAATAAGAGGTTGGAATTTAACTGTGAAAGAGCTAATGGACACTCCCAGGAAAGTGTTACATAAAACGATCCTAAGTAGGGCCTTCTTAACACCAGTTGGGTTTTTCCATTGTCCGTCAGTCAGAGCTCAGGGGGCAATGGGGATCTTTAAAGAGAAGCGAATCCCATGGAAAATGAGAGATGTTTTGTGGTTGACAAGTCATGGGAAGACCTATGTCAGGACAAACTTAAAACACCAGAAGGATAGGAACAGGGACTGTCCCAGGGTGAGGTATGTTGGCCAACTGGAGACCGTAGAGCACCTTATAAAGGATTGTAGCTTCTCAAAGGCAGTTTGGGTAAAAGTCGCACAGAGACTACTAAAAAAACATTTACATACACAGACATATGCAGAGATAGTGTTTGTATTTGCTTCTAAATATCTGAGCATTAACGCCAGAACCCTGAGAGTGATCAATGCCACCATATTGTACCACATTTGGACATCACGGGTTTTAGTGTCAGTAAAAAAAGAAAGAAATTTCGGAGGAGGAAACACTACATATAATCGTTGCTCAGATCAGAGGGCAGAAAGAGAGAGAGAAAAGCAGAATAGAACAGAAACAGTGGGAATACTGTGGAAAAATTTAAATATTTGAAACAATTGTATTGAATTTGTGTGATTTTTTCTCTTCCTATGTAAATATGTAATATTTGGACAAAGTGTGTTTTTATATTGTATATACAGTATGTTGCCTGTCTTTTAACAATAAAATTGCAGGAGAGTAAGAAAAAGGAGAGCCTGCTTTTAAATCTAAGGCCTTCTAACTAGCAAAGGTTACAGCAGGTACTGCAGGAGAGTCAGAGAAAGGGAGACCTGAATTTGAAACAGGATCCTTAGGTGCAGTAATAGGGACATCAGACATTGAATCAGGAGTCTTAGGCTGCACTTATAGTGCCGGCGACGGTGACAGCAAAGCACCGTCGCGTCAAAACAAATGTATTTCCGCCGTCGCGTGCACTTATAATAAGCGCAATGCGATGGAGCGAGACCTTGGTCGTGATCGCTGGAAGTCCTCTCAATTTGGTCTTTCCAGCGACCACAGCCTGTCATCACCGTCGCCGTCGCGTCGCCGGCACTATAAGCGTAGCCTTAGAACCATCAAGGGTTACAGCACTTACTGCCAAGGAAAGAGTGAGAGGTGTGCTTGGCCTTGAAACAGGAGCAGTGGAGAATTCATCTTTTGGCTCCTGGAATGCAAGTTTAACTTGCTGAAACGGACGGGTAGGTGCGGACAAAGAATCAGCCAGGTGAGCAAGAAGAGGATGGTTGGCAAGGATTTGCATGCTGGAGATGATGGAAGCGATGACAGTGTTCCACGTAGTCAGGAGTGCCTATCCAGGATTTGGCCCCAGAGGGACAGCACCCTCCCTACCTCAGAGGGGTCCATATGTGGCCTCAGCATTTTGTGATGATGCTCGTCTTTGATCAGGTAGTGGACCCGCAGGACTGAGGTAGGGATGCCAATTAACCAACCAGAGCCCAGGGAAAGAGTCCTGTTAGAGTATCCAAGGTCGGTAAGCAGACAAATGGTCAGGGCAGGCGAAAGTGGTGCAGAATCCAGGTGACAGGCAAAAGGTCAGGTCAGGGCAGGCAGAAGGCAGCAAGGTCGGGGTCATGGTCTGGGGTCAGCAACAGGAATTCCAAATAAACAGGGAAGCCACAGGGATAGGCAAGCCACAGCAACAGTCTAGACTCTGGAACAGGGAAACCACAGGGAAGACTCAGGAACTAGGAAGGCCCAGGAGCTAGAGCCCATGGTGTCCAGGAACACAATGAAAAGTATACAATGCTCAGGCAGGGGCTGGAGGTCACTGGCTGCTATTTAAGCCCTTGAACAGGTGCAGCCAATATAGCAGGATGCCAGTAATCAAAATGTCCACAGCCGCCAGGTAAGGGCAGGTTCCAGCCAAAGCCTAGACTGAAACCATTACACTCCCATGCATTCATGAAGCCAAGAGTGCTGCTGAGGCGCCCATGAATGGGCGGGTAAAAAATAGCAGATAAATCACACCCACTCACAGTCACCAAATCCAACAAGGCAGCTACGGTTGGATGTAGCACAGGGGGCATCTTCAGCCCCAAACGCGCTGTGCAGCAGTATTTCAGGACCGCACCACAGGTTGTCCTTCGAGACCACCTGTGCATTACCAAACTTTTTGGGGGGGGCAATGGTTTAGCAGGTAGTTTCCTTGCTTACAGTATCTTACCATTGGGGTGAATAGGAAGGTGTCCACTGAGGAAAGGAGCTGTCTTACAATGACCTCCCTCTCAAACTGACACCATTAGAATTTTACAATTGTAATTGTCAAATTTCGGGTTCCACACACTCCTCAAGGTCTACCCCCACCCAGAAGAGAAAAAAAAGAGGAAGATGGACAGCGGCACCCGCAACTGGAATCATGATGTCCTTGCTTGAATAAAGGAGCTACCTTTTAATTATATGCTAATTTTACCAATGGGTTGTGTAGTACAGGCATACCCCGCATTAACGTGCGCAATGGGTCAAGAGCATGTATGTAAAGTGAAAATGTACTTAAAGTGAATCACTACCTTTTTACACTTATTGATGCTTCGTTACAGGTAGGGAGCCGGTATTGCTGTTCAGGACGTGCTGACAGGTGCATGCGAGAGCTGCCGTTTGCCTATTGGGCAAGGGGAATCAACGCATCACTACTACGGTGGTCTGTAGGGCAGAATAAGTGTCCGTACTCGCGAGGCGAGAGTACAGACACAGGGGTATGGTGCTATTGAAAATATGTCCTTACTCGCGAGTGTACTTAAAGTGAGTGTCCTTAAATCGGTGTATGCCTGTATTTTACTTGTTAAGATTAGACTACTTTTTACTGCCAGGTACTGTATTTGGTGGCGTACTAAGAAGCACAAGCTTCTCAGTTTCACCTTCACCAATCCAATCAGGATGGTAAATCAAGTCTTTCTAAATTCAGAGTAAACTTGAAAAACAATTATCAAGAAAAAATGGGAGTACTCCATTAACTTTATTGTTGGTACATGGCCCCCATAGTACTGCACCGACACACTTTAATCGAGCAAATACCCGGTATGTACCTGGCAGATACCTGGAATGCGCTACTCCTCACCTCTGACAAGCCCCGTTGCATTTGCCTTCCCAGCCTGGGTTCATGCCTGGCTGACGGGCGGCTGATCTGTTAAATGATAATGATTAGGATTTAATAGGCTGCAATGCTTCGCGTGTCTACCAGATGGCATAAATTCATGAATTGTAATGCCGTATATATATATATATACTGTGCAGTATTGCAGCCAGTGGGAATAAAATGCTTAAGTCCCTGCATGGAAAATAACCCAATGCACTCGGGCAGAAAACAGTCACAAACCTCAATACACCCGGGTATACCCGAATTCGTGGGACTAGCCGAGCTCGAATAAAGTGTGTCGCCAGTGTAGCTTGCCTACAGTATGGTTACAATGACTGTGGATAAGGGGCTGATGTTAGAATCCACAAGCTTGTGTACTGAAGAGAAATACCTTGACTAGTCCACCATGCCTCTTCCCTTGACAATAGTAATACATTTGAACATCTGGATGCAGTAAAACAAAATTAACAATAGAGGGAACCTAATAATGAGTATTAACACCTTCAGTATTGGAAGGAAAAGCAATGTTTTACAAAAGAGGAGTTAATATATTGCCTTTTATTCCAGACACCCCATTGTAGCACCATATAATGTAATGCTACACAGTGTATTTTGATTGATCGCTACAAGTGTTATATTTTATTAGATTCAAGACTGCAACTTAGACCTTTAAGTGTGTTCTGTAATCTGTATTCAAGGTGAATAGCTGTAGAATAATTTGTTTCACAACCTAAAGTTGACAGAACAAATCCAAAACATCCATGTGTACATGTTTACATGGGAAGCGATTGGCATCAGCAGTGCATTTGAAGGTGTGCTAAAAGTCCCTCATGCTTTTTGTAACATTTTCAGATTCTCAGCTGTCTTCCAGATGACAGGGAATCCAAGTTTGCTTTTCTCAAGGGGGATCTTTATTCACATACAAGTCAAAAACCCTTGACAAAAGGCAACCAAGAGAACTCGTTGACCTTTCAGCCGCCTGTCTAACATCAGTGCAAGTATTGCTTCTTGATAAAGCCAGAAATTCAGTTGTAGAGAAATGTGAGCATCTATTTGACTAAGCTTTCATTTTACATCACAGTAGCTCTAAGGCTGTCCTTCAAACACAAAGCACGTGAAATGAAACTGTGCATTTTTCATTCTAGGGTTTAGAAATGGCTCTAGCGAGAAAAGATGGTAGTATAATGGTTGCATGAGTTCTAAGCTACATATCAATTTAATTCCTCAGATTATTTAATTATCGTACATAACAGTTAATTAATGGGATATAAATTTCTCTGATGTATATGATAGAGCATAAGCAATGCTGAGTATGACTATCAAGTATGTCCCCAGAAGCTTCTTCATAATACAGTACATAGGTGGAGATTCCTATTAATTACAGGTACTTACTTCAAATGTATACATCTGAATGTTATTTTTCATACCATTGAATCACCAAAAGTGGTAACAATACCATAAACAATACCATAAAGCAATAATGTTTTACTGCCAAAATAAAAAAAAAGTACAGTATATAATAGCGATTGAAGAACAAAATTGAGATTTTGGTAAATGTTATATTTAATATGTGCCCTTGAATGTAAAATGTTGTTGTGACTCAGGAGGATTTCTTTTAAACTTGAATTGTTTTTTACATTTTTTAGTTTTGGTGGCCATCAGGCCTTTTTGGATTGGTTTCAGGGGGCTAAAGCCCTGAAAATGAGGACAGCCTTTATACATGATGGGGTACTGTAATCAACTTTTATTGCAAATGTGGCTATCTATACTCCAATTGGAAGGCCTCTTAGCCACAGTGACAATCAATAGGTTTATTTCTGAAATGTATTATTTAGTTAGTACTAGTATATTCATTTGATTTAAAAATATATATATATTACTCACCACTTGTGTAGCTAAGGCAGGTAGGTAGTGTAGTTTTTATAATATTAACCCTTTTGATGCCTGTGGTGTACCTTGTAACTGTGTAGCCATCAAAGGGGCTAATTTAATTTCTACCGTAAGGCTATGTAATAGCGTAATTTTATTGAATCAAAAAGATAAAATAATAACATCAGCCGGTCCCCACCTGGTAATGTGTGGGAACTAAACAAATTTGAAATGGATATAAATGTATTATGTAAAGTCTGACAATTGCTCAGATGGTATCTCTCATTGCCATAAAAAATATATAAATGAACAATGTAACATGACAACTAATCACAATATGTTGCATACTTGCAATACAAATGTTGGCAGCTCAGTGTCCCATGGTCACACTATGATCTTGTGATAAACCCCAATATTTTCAATGAAGTACATATAATCTCCAGGGAGATGCATACTTTTTTTTAACGTGTTTTATTATAAACCGTAGAATGTAAATATGGGTTCCATGGCCCACCGCACAATAGTGAACACACATCTCAGCACATATTATTAAGAATTAATTATTGACAGAGTATGCAGCTGCATATCCTTTCCCCATCCTTTTTATTTTACAGTGTGAATCAGATGGTATGGTATGGAAACTATATATATATACCAGACCTTCTGGTATGCTTATCCTGTACTATAACATTCAATACCTATCCTGTTGGCCATATTTAATTG
The DNA here is from genome assembly GCF_040206685.1 of Ascaphus truei. Lineage (NCBI taxonomy): Eukaryota > Metazoa > Chordata > Amphibia > Anura > Ascaphidae > Ascaphus > Ascaphus truei. The sequence goes on along the minus strand of NC_134483.1, from coordinate 210,090,982 downwards.
TGGTAGGAATACTAGGGACTTACATCCATCTGGCTAGTTCCTTAGTCTCAAGATATGATCAAAGAAGATCCAAACGAAGAATCCTCCACTAGATTGCACTCTGTGTTATCATTAATGAAAAGTTCAGTTCGCGCTCTGGCTCTTTAAACTTGGAGTGTTGGTCCCTCTCAGTTCTCTTGCTGCTTCTGTGTTTATGAGGTGTCTCCCCCACCTCCAAATGTGGTCTCCACCGGAACCCCGATGGTAATACCAATATCAGCAAAACAAGAAAAAACTCAAAAGCGCACCAAGATGAGAGATAGATATTGTATTAGCAACAAATAATAAAATTAGTAACTTACATATAAAATTTCTTTAATAATCCCCGATTCTGGTGTCTATCACAGGAGTAGGGCATCACATAGGAAGTTTGAAGGGTAATCTCAGTTCTGAGAGATCAGACCCGCGCGCTGGGGCTGTCTCTGTTCACTCTCCTGTCCTCCACGTGTGGTAGCGTGGTGCGGAGTGTAGCGCACATGCGCAGGAACCGGGGCCTTCAATAGGTGTCCTTAGGATGCCTGTCCGTTTTTGATAGCATAGAAACGATTGGAAATAAGCAGGAACGGTACACTTGAGTGTGTACTGGTGGTGGGTAGTCGCGACTGTTGTGGCTGGCGGTTTTACTATCCACCACCAGTACACACTCAAGTGTACCGTTCCTGCTTATTTCCGATCGTTTCTATGCTATCAAAAACGGACAGGCATCCTAAGGACACCTATTGAAGGCCCCGGTTCCTGCGCATGCGCGCTACACTCCGCACTACGCTACCACACGTGGAGGACAGGAGAGTGAACAGAGACAGCCCCAGCGGGCGGGTCTGATCTCTCAGAACTGAGATTACCCTTCAAACTTCCTATGTGATGCCCTACTCCTGTGATAGACACCAGAATCGGGGATTATTAAAGAAATTTTATATGTAAGTTACTAATTTTATTATTTGTTGCTAATACAATATCTATCTCTCATCTTGGTGCGCTTTTGTGTTTTTTCTTGTGTTACTCTGTGTTGTCATGTATGAATTTGGACAAATTGTCCTGAGAGAATTGCTTGCTCCACAAATGACTATCAATGATCAGCTACCCAGATTAAAAATAAAAAAACAATAAAACTTTATTACATCAATTCATTTGTGACTCTGTGCAATTTATTTACAGTGTATATTGTTTAAAAATCCCTATTGGAGTTAAGTAGACTAAATTAGCTGTATGTCATTAAGAGACTTATAATCACATAAATATGTGTGTCTTCCGGTATAATACCAAGTATTCAGTCTACATGGACATCTCAGATACCCTCGGAATGTATCCTTCTAATTAAAGTATATATATATATATAATGTCTCTATATATAGCCTATTATTTATACAATATACTTTCTATAGTATAGTCAAGTACTTCACAAGAGATAGCGCTTAAGTATTAATGCTATCTGGATATACAGTAAAGTACTAGGATAGAAAAGGTTACCACTGTTGCATACACAATTCCTCAGATAAACATATATATTTTATCGGTGTGTATTTACTGACAGGGTATATCCCCAGTACAGTATTTACTTTATAAATATGTTTAAGCATTTAGCATGGTTGTATTCCTTTGTAGGTGTGTTCACTTGCATTTATGGTGTTGTGTCAAAATGACTCCCTTCAAAGGTAACAATCTCTGACTGATGTTGCAACACAAAGCCCTCGTTTTAGGCAGATTCAAATGGCTCTGCACAGCAAGTATAAATCTCACAGGACCCAGCACATACAGGGTCCACACACGTACCCCCACTCTTAGGTCTCGGCAAACCCGGTAGTAGGGAAAGGTAATAGCGCTAATATTTAGTGAAAGAAACAATTCAGGTCACGGTAGACCTATATATTCATAATCTCTGTCAAATGACACTTGGATACATTTAGATACAAGCCGTGTTCCGTAGGGTAGAGACGTCGCTCCGATGACGTCAGACTCGACGTCCAATTACACGTTTCACATGTCACCACTCTTCTTCAGATGGGAGGAGTCTGGGTATCTGATCCTGCCCGTTGTTTATACCATAGAGAGTACAGGTATGTGTATCCGTCTGCCAATCAAAACGGACTTTCATTGGCGGAACCAATTATCTTAAAGGTTTAATTTCTTTTATGATTTTTAGTTCGTAGTCCACTATAGATGTGTTATATTAGTGTCAACTTTAGAGGATATATATTTATATACACCAAGTCTTCCTGTTGTTTTTACAGTGACTCGCTTCCAAAATGGAAAAATAGTATTTATAAGTATTTGAGGAGGACAATTAAATAAATAGGAGAAATAAAGGATCTATGAAGGTTTTATATACAGTAATCGGTCTATAAATGTATTCTGATAGCTATGGAATTAGGGATATGTATAATGCATGTAGGAGTGATTCTAACCTTATGGATCTGCCCCTAATGGTCAATACAGATCCAATTATTCAACTATATACCTTCCCCTCTAATACCCTTGTGTACATTTTATTAAAGTGCCAATATAATATAAATATATCATCAAGGATCCTATAATACCTAAAATGATTTTAAGGTGATTTTGATGTGCAAATAGATAGAGTGGATTTCTGTGTTATTCTTAATTTGAATGTAATCGTGTAGGAGTGAAACTATATGTGTTGATCAGCCCCTAGGGGTCAGAACAGATCTAATATTAACTGTATATCAATACCTAATATTGTCAAATGTGTACTATTCTTCTCACTATGAGTTTGTATTGTGAAGTGTTGAAATATATCTTTAAGTATATATGTTTCTAGATATATCCAAACTAATTCAAACTAATAATATGTAGTGCTGTATTTTCCTTTTGTGTCATCGTGTAGGAATGGAGCTTACTGTATATAGTATATAGATAGTTCCTTAGTCTGCAATCCTTACATCTATTACACTAATAGCTCACAGACTGGAAACTCACATATGCCTCATTAGATTGTATTTTGGCTTTTTTCCTGTGCCTCACTTTTATTCTGTTAGCACCTTGAGTGCTTTTCCTCACCCACCTTCGGCTATACAGATCTGTTATAGGTCTACATTCAGGCTACACTTTGTCTGTTCAGGCTCCTATATAGGTTTTACCAACACTACGTATGTGTCACATATAGTCTAGTAACAGATATATATAATCCTGTTACCAGCACTCTAGCCCCACACCCCTTCAGTCTTTATTATTGTTTTTATGTTTATGTCCTGTGTCTGTGGTCTCCAAACAGTTTAATTTTAAAGATACTCAATAAAGATTTTGTTTTAATTTGGATGTCTCTCCTAGTGCCACACCATAGGGATTCTTTTCTGTTTCAGTCCACGATTATTCCAATTCCCTGTGAGCACCACTCATTCCATGCTGTTTGACCCTTCCTTTTCCCTCCTCTGTGTGTTTGAGCATATATGTATACAAATAGAAACTGCAATATATACTATCGCAGTTTCTATTTGTATACATATATATATATATATAGTCATGGTATGGAGATTTGCACTCACGTTTCAGTTGGTAGGCAGATGCTTGTCCCATATGTAAATAATAGACGTGTGGTAACCAGGGGAATCCTGATGACCAAAGAAGACAGCACACCGCAAAGTTGATGAAAAAAGTGTATTATGAAACACAGGGCCGCCAACGTTGCAGACCTCATAGAGGGACCTTCCTCAGGGCAGTGCACGCGTCTATATATATATATATATATTATTTCTCTCAAATAAAAAATATCTTCCGACAGTTGTCCTTGCACCACTACAAAGAACAAGGACAGTCTGTACGCCTCGACTTTAACTGAGCCTCCAAAACACACAGGGATCCTCTGCAGTTCTCAAGCCAGATCATGAGTCAAAGCAACATACTGAGACACCCTGTAGCTCCTAACAGCCACCTGCAAACCCGACATCACACAGAGACCCTCTGTAGACTGTGGAGGGTAAGCTGAGGCAAAATGGAGTGAGATTCCCATTCTGGTACAGAGTGCTCTCCATAACGTGGAAACAAACTGCGATCTCCGGTCTGAGACGATCTCTGAGGTTATCCCGTACAAGCGGAAGATTTCCCTGATGAATATTTCTGAGAGTTCGGACGTACATGGTAATTTCTTCAGGGGAATAAAATTATCCTGCTTAGCAAAGCGATCAACTACTACTGTAGAATAGTAGTCATGCCTTGAGAGGTGGCAGTTCAACAATAAAGTCAATTTCCAAATGATTTTAAGGCTGTCAGGGTATGGCAGTAGTAGGAGTAAGCTGCAGGGAAGAACTCTGGGTACAAGTGGCACAGGCGATGTGATGGAGCTACCTGTAGGTGAGGTCAGTTAAGAGTCCACACATGCATTTTAGGGTGAACCAAAACATCAAGTGGTTTATTTCCTCCAAAACTATAACAATACATTGGGGACACTGACATTTTAAGGCAAAATACAAAGCATAAAATAAACATGTACTCCTATTTAGGAGACTGACTAAACATTACTCCAGCCCTTTCTAACTGGTTTCCACTAGCTACAGTAGAGGCAACGCTTATTCTAACAAAAACCAGTGGCAATTCCCCAAAAGACCCAGGTACACCCAGGTACATTCTGAATACATGCCTTAAACTTTCCTTAAACTAGCCCCAGCATTTCTGCATTGATTAATGGCCTATCAGATTAATAGCGGGGGTCCCTGGCAGTCCCATTCAAACTGAATTGGACTGCCAGGGATCCCTGCTGTGTTAATCCTATGGGTCGTTAGTCAATGCAGAAATGCCTCAAACTAGCCCAGAACATACCCAGCACATATCCTGAATGTAACCCGGCTAGTTTAAAGCAAATGTTAGAATAAGCGTTGCCTCTACTGTAAGATGGTTATCAGCCCAAAAACATATAACCATTTATCAGGGAGCAATATATATGAACGTCTTATCTGATTGTACTGGTCTGGAGTCTCTAGTTTCTCCAGATGCAGGCATTGCAGTCCTTCTGCTCCCAGGAAGTCTGCCCTATCTCTGTGCAGGTTTCTCTGCTGTGTGGAGGTTTGGGTTCCCCTTTGTTCCCAGGAAAATCACTCCGGTGAACAAGCCTGGATCCCTGCGGGCTGGAGCTCCGTTATAGCTGGGTAGGAATCCCAAATGGGTCACATTGCAAAACAGGAACCGGACGTCTAACAGAGACTCCAACAGGGACTTTGTCAAGCAGTTAATTCCTGCCTTTTAAACTCTGCTCAGTCAGGTGTTCATTACTTACACCTCCTAGCTCAGGTAGGAAACTTGACACCAGTGTAGTTACCTGCCTTAGAGTTAAATCCTTCACTCCCTTCAAACTCCACAAACTCTTTTACATCACTCAGAAAAAATATATATATATATTGTGACAAACAGCTTACTCCGGGGCTCCGCTGCTTGTCCGGGACGGTTAGAACACGGTCTTTTGGGGTAGGTTAAATGAGGAGGCGTCACGTACTGTTCCTTTAAACAGGCTGTGCCTGGTTTATTCAGTCCCAGGCACTGAGACTGCCACAGTGCATACAACAAAACACATCAAAACAAAAGCTGCTCACTTGAGCGATAACTTAACTTAGATTTCCCTAACTCAGGGTGGAAGTGGCTTTTCCACTTTCCAACAACAAAACAAGGTACTTTTGCAGAGTTAGCCAAATGAATAGAACAATTGAACCTGTGTGGGGAAGGGGCTTCTCCCCACTGTGTTCAGCAGCCTTCCAGGCTCTGGAGAAGAGACAAGAGCAAACAGGAAATCAGTCTTACATACCTGATTTCTAATTAGCATGACAGGTGACAGAAATCCCTCAGTTCCAGCGCTTGCCCAAAACTGTGGGATGGAGTGCATGTATTATAAGGCTGCACTCCCAGGCCAGACAGGATAGAAACTGTTCAGTATCCTGGGAGCCCTATATATGGAATTTATTACCATCCCCTGGTTTCTGTCACATATCCTCCCCCCCAGCTCAGACCCTGAGGGATGAGCGACCATGGATATTAGGGAGTGCATCCTTGACAACCCGTCAGCATTGCCATGTTTGTGCCCTGACCTGTGTTCCACAGAAAATTTAAAGGGTTGTAGGCTTAGGAACCACCTGGTCACTCTAGCATTCTTTTCCCTGTTTTGACACATCCAGGTAAGGGGTGCATGATCTGTGACCAACCGGAATTTTCTCCCCAACAGGTAGTATTTGAGCGTCTCTACAGCCCACTTTATTGCGAGACACTCTTTCTCTACTATGGAGTAATTTTTCTCCTGGGGATTTAGTTTCCTACTTAAATAAAGGATGGGGTGTTCCTCACCTTGAGACTCCTGGGAGAGTACCGCCCCCAGCCCTACCTCAGATGCGTCGGTTTGGACTATGAACTCTTTGGAGAAGTCAGGTGTGACCAACACTGGTTGGGCACAGAGAGCTTCTTTCAGGCTTCTAAAGGCCTGTTCGGTTTCGGGGGACCACTTTACCATAAGTGGTCCTCTTGCTTTTGTGAGGTCGGTTAGTGGGGTTGCCTTAGTCGCAAAATTGGGAATAAACCTTCTATAGTACCCAATTAACCCCAAAAAGGTCCTTACTTGTTTTTTTGTAACTGGCCTTGGCCAACCTTGTATCGCCTCCACTTTGAGTGTTTGGGGTTTGAGTAAACCTCTGCCAATAGAATACCCCAGATACTTGGCCTCCTCCAGACCAATGGTGCATTTAGCGGGGTTAGCAGTTAGTCCAGCAGACCGAACTGCGTCGAGCACAGCTTGGACCTTTGGAAGGTGGGATTGCCAATCTTCACTATGGATTACCACATCATCCAGGTAGGCAGCAGCATACCGAGCATGTGGTTTTAAAATTTTATCCATCATTCTTTGGAATGTGGCGGGAGCTCCATGTAAGCCAAAAGGCAGCACCCTATACTGAAAGAGGCCATCTGGGGTTGAGAAGGCTGTCTTTTCTTTTGCCCTTTCTGTGAGGGGAACCTGCCAGTACCCTTTTGTTAGGTCTAGGGTTGTGAGATATCGGGCTTTGCCCAGTCTCTCTACAAGTTCATCTACCCTGGGCATAGGGTAAGTATCAAATTTTGACACCGCGTTTAGTTTCCGGTAGTCATTACAAAACCTTGTTGTACCATCTGGCTTTGGGACTAAGACTATAGGGCTGTTCCACCCACTTTGGGATTCCTCAATTACGCCTAGTTTTAGCATTTTTTTAACCTCTAAACTTATAGCCTCTCTTTTGGCCTCTGGGATTCGGTACGGTTTAAGGTTAACTCGGACCCCCGGTTCAGAGACTAGGTCATGTTCAATTACGCTAGTTCTACCTGGCTGTGTAGAGAAGATTTCTTTGTTTCTGCTCACTAAATTCTGAACCTCTTGTTTCTGATTAACGGACAGGGTTTCAGCTATGCTAACCTCTGGGTCAGTTTCTTGACTCTCTGACGGACCTGGGGTTACTAGGGTTGACAAGACTTCTCTATCTTTCCAGGGCTTGAGTAGGTTTATATGGTAAATTTGCTCAGGTTTCCTCCTACCTGGCTGTCTTACCTTATAATTTACTTCTCCCACTCTTTCCAAGACCTCATATGGCCCATGCCATTTAGCAAGGAATTTACTTTCCACGGTGGGAACCAGAACTAGTACCCTATCACCTGGAAAAAAATTCTGACCCTAGCACCCTTATTATACGTATTCCTCTGTGCTTCTTGAGCTTTCTCCATGTGTTCCCTCACTATGGGTAGGACTGCAGCAATGCGGTCCTGCATCTGGGCAACATGCTCTATTACACTTCTGTAAGGGGTAACCTCGTGTTCCCAAGTCTCTTTGGCTATATCCAGTAAGCCCCTTGGGTGTCGGCCATACAATAGTTCAAACGGGGAGAAGCCTGTGGATGATTGGGGAACTTCCCTAATGGCAAATAACAGGTACGGTAACAAACAATCCCAGTTTTTCCCATCTTTATCGACCGCCCGCCGTAACATGCTCTTTAAGGTTTTATTGAACCTTTCCACTAAACCATCTGTTTGTGGATGATAGACTGAGGTTCTGAGATGCTTGATTTTTAGGAGTTTACATAACTCTTTTGTTACTTGGGACATAAACGGTGTTCCCTGGTCAGATAGAATCTCTTTAGGAATTCCAACCCGGGAAAACAGAACTACTAACTCTTTTGCTATGTTTTTGGCAGAGGTGCTACGTAGGGGAACTGCCTCCGGATATCGGGTGGCATAATCTAATATTACCAATATATGCTGATGTCCCCTAGCAGACTTTATTAGGGGTCCTACTAGATCCATAGCAATCCGGTCAAATTGTACCTCTATTATGGGAAGGGGTACCAATGGGTTGCGGTACGCCTTGAACGGGGCGGTGATCTGACATGCTGGGCATGAGGAACAATAATTCGTAATTTCTGCCAGAACTCCAGGCCAATAGAAGCTTCGGAGAACCTTTTCTTTTGTCTTTTCCACCCCTAGGTGTCCCCCCAATGGATGACTATGTGCGAGGTGTAACACTACATTACGGAATGTCCGTGGTACCAACAATTGTTTAGTTGTAACTGATTTTCTTTTATCAACCCGATATACTAGGTCGTTCTCTACCTCGAAGTAGGGGTAAGCAAGCGACCTATCTGGTTGGCCAAGAGTACTATTCAGGTCCCGTATATTTCCCCTTGCTACCTCTAATGTGGGGTCCTCCCACTGGGCCTTCTTAAAACTCCCAGGACTGACCTCTAGGTCAGCGAGGGTCTTATCCGGTTCTGGGGTGGTAAGTGTCTGATCAACATCCTGATTTGGGGTATTCCCTACCAAAGTAGTGATGGGGAAGGGAATTTTACAGCACTCCTCCTTTTCCCCCTTCTTATTTGGGCCCTCGTCAACCTCCATTTCTGAAAACGGGAAAGGATTTATTTCTTCTAATACTTCGTTATGGTCCGCTATTGAACTCTGGGCGCTATTCTGAGCGGGGGACCACATTTTTAGAAAATGGGGAAAGTCGGTCCCTATTAACACATCATGTGCCAGTTTGGGTACAATACCCACCTTGAAATCTAAAGAACCAAACTCTGTTTCAAAAAAAACATCAACAGTGGAATATTCATGATTATCCCCATGTATACAACAAATTGCCATTCTTTGTGAACTGTTTCCCTGTTTCTTCTTAATGGGCAAGAGGTATTCGGACACTAGTGTGACCATGCTCCCAGAGTCCAGAAGTGCCCGAACCCTCCTACCATTAACCTTTACAAATGCCCACAGATGGTTATTCAAGGGGTCCTCTGGGCTAGGGCGCATACATTGGGACAACAGCGAATAAGGTTCCACGCTGTTGCATTGCATGGGCTCATCATTTAGTGGGCAGATTTTTGCTGTGTGGCCCCTCTCATGACAATTTACACATTTAGGTACATAGTCTGTGTCCCACTTAGAGCCTTTTCCCGGCTCCCCATGTTGGCTATTGCCCTTAGTGTGCGAACCACTGTTGCTGGTGCTGCGTGAAGGTGGTCGCCGCTCTTCAGCTCCCCTTAACCCCGGTACCCTTTTACCGTCTCTGGAAGAGTCCTGGAACCTCGGGTAGTGGGGTTGCTCCACGACTGGGGGTTGCGGGTGCTCTCCTGCTGCATTGTACCTTTCTACGAGGGCCACAAGCTCATCCGCATTGTGGGGGTCACTCCGACTGACCCAATGGCGTAAGGCAGAGGGAAGTTTCCTCAAGAACTGGTCCATGACCAACCGTTCCACGATGTGGCTTGCTGAGTTGATCTCGGGTTGTAGCCACTTCCGGGCGAGGTGGATGAGGTCATACATCTGGCTTCGGGTGGCTTTATCCATCGTGAAGGACCATGCGTGAAACCTTTGGGCGCGAACAGCCGTGGTTACGCCGAGGCGGGCGAGGATCTCGAACTTCAATTTTGCATAGACGTTAGCTTCGGCTGGCTCTAGATCAAAGTAAGCCTTCTGGGGTTCGCCGCTTAGGAAGGGTGCGATTAGACCAGCCCACTCAGCTTCTGGCCATCCCTCTCTCTGTGCCGTGCGTTCAAACGTGAGAAGATAGGCTTCCACATCATCCGAGGGTCCCATCTTCTGAAGGTAGTGGCTTGCCCTGGTCATTTTCGGAACTGGGGCTGCCGCTGCCAGTGGAAGGTTACTGATAGTCCCCCTCAGGATCTCGAGTTCCTGCTGTAAGCCCTGAGCGAACCGCTGTTGCTCCTCTCTCAGCAAGCGGTTTGTCTCTTGCTGGTTTGCATTCGCCTGTTGCAGGATTGCATTAGTCTCTTGCTGGTTTATTAACAGCTGTCGCTGGGTTTCACTCGCCTGTTGCAGGGCTTCATTCGCGTCTTTCTGGACAGCGACATTGAGTACCAGCGCACTCACCACGTCTTCCATCTTGCTTGGCGTGTAAGAGGTAGCGGGATCGATGCCCGCATTCTCCACCATATGTGACAAACAGCTTACTCCGGGGCTCCGCTGCTTGTCCGGGACGGTTAGAACACGGTCTTTTGGGGTAGGTTAAATGAGGAGGCGTCACGTACTGTTCCTTTAAACAGGCTGTGCCTGGTTTATTCAGTCCCAGGCACTGAGACTGCCACAGTGCATACAACAAAACACATCAAAACAAAAGCTGCTCACCTGAGCGATAACTTAACTTAGATTTCCCTAACTCAGGGTGGAAGTGGCTTTTCCACTTTCCAACAACAAAACAAGGTACTTTTGCAGAGTTAGCCAAATGAATAGAACAATTGAACCTGTGTGGGGAAGGGGCTTCTCCCCACTGTGTTCAGCAGCCTTCCAGGCTCTGGAGAAGAGACAAGAGCAAACAGGAAATCAGTCTTACATACCTGATTTCTAATTAGCATGACAGGTGACAGAAATCCCTCAGTTCCAGCGCTTGCCCAAAACTGTGGGATGGAGTGCATGTATTATAAGGCTGCACTCCCAGGCCAGACAGGATAGAAACTGTTCAGTATCCTGGGAGCCCTATATATGGAATTTATTACCATCCCCTGGTTTCTGTCACAATATATATATATATATATATATATACATATATATATATATATATATATATATATACAGACATTTTCTTCACTCTGGGATAGCTGAAGAACTTAAATCGATATCCCCAGCATAAAACCTCTTTGCGGAGGTGTGGAGGTACCTATAGTCTTGAAGGAGGTAGCAGTGCTTGAGCAGGGACTTCTGACTGTGCTAGAGGAATCGTCTTTTACAGGGGAGATGAAACCAAGGGATGATGCAGGCAGGGAGAATAATTGGGCCCTTATCAGTCTCAGCCATCTCTTCAGTAGATAAATGTCTGGATAAGGCATCAGCCTTGGTTTTCTTCTAGCCTGGATGAAAGGCGATTACAAAATTTAACCAACTGAAGAACAGAGCCTATCTGGCCTGGCATGTCCCAAGTATTTTAGCTCCTTCTATGTATTCCAGGTTTTTGTGGTCAGCACAAATTGTGATCAGTGTACTACTGTAGTTCCTTCCAAAAAATGACGCCATTCTTCGAGTGCCATCTTGATGGAGAGGAGCTCTCAGTTCCCGATGTAATAGGTTCTCTCCATAGCAAAAAATGTCTTAGAAAAGAAGGCAGATGTTTATATTCTTTCTTGAAAGTCTTCACGTTGAATGAGAACCGCTCCTTCCCCCACTTCTGAGATCTTGACTTGAAGGACTTGAAGGACATTTAGATTGTAAGCTCCTCGGAGCATGGACTCCTCTTCCTTAATGTTACTTTTATGTCTGAAGCACTTATTCCCATGACCTGTTATTTATATTATTTGTTATTTATATGATTATAGCATGTATTACAACTGTGAAGTGCTATGTACATTTATGGTGCTATATAAATAAACAGTCCAGGTATATGAAGTAATGTACATTTATGGTGCTATATAAATAAACAGTCCAGGTATATGAAGTAAATGCTGCACACCTTAAAAAATAGTTAGAATGATACATTTACCTGTGCTCCCGTGCTTGAACGAAAGCCTGTTTCCAGTCCTAGATCAGTAGTAGAAGGAACACAGGGCACAATGGATTTCTGCAAATCTAAACTCATTTATTGAGCCAACACAATGTTTCGACCTCAAAGGTCTTTATAAAGTGACATAGTGGCATGCCCCTATGTCACTTGATAAAGACCTTTGAGGTCGAAACGTTGTGTTGGCTCAATAAATGAGTTTAGATTTGCACAAATCCTTTGTGACCTGTGTTCCTTCTACTGCTATATAAATAAAGACATACAATACAATACAAGGACAAAAGACCTGGCTGAATTGGGATGAATCAGTTTACAGTAGGTGCCAATAAAAAACTCTGTTTTGAGTTTCTGGCAAGCTTCTAAGGCTTCGAGAGTCAATTTGGATGGAACTTCTCGTGATAGGAGCTACTACTCTGGACACATTTCGGATAAAGCTCCTGTAGTATTTGGCAAACTCCAAGAAGCATTGTATGGGCTTGAGGCCTTTAGGTAAAGGCCAATCAAGAACTGCTGCCACCTTAACTCGGACCCTTTCCAGGCCATTGGAGGAGATGACAACCAGGAAGGCGATTGTCCCTTGTTCAAATTGATACTTTTCTAACTTGGCATAGAGGTGGTTGTCTCTTGTCTGACCTGTGCCTGGTGTTCGACCACGGAATTGAAGAATGTAGGTATATAATCAAAGTAGACTATGATAATGAGAACCAGGAGGTTAGAAAAGATTTGGTTAATAAAGGGCATGACTTTATATTTCTAATGGATACTGTGTATTGAAGGCATTCATCCACTCATCACCATACTGAAAGGGGATGAAATTCTAAGTCCATCATAGGTCTAATTTGAGCAGACACTCAAAGAGTTCAGAAATCAGAGGAAACAGGTATAATTTTTTTATGGTGAGTTTATTTAGACCCTGTAAAGGGACTTATCACTGTTTGAGAGAAACTGCCTCTAAATCCAGCAATGTGCTGGTTAAATGCACACAGGCAATCAACAGACTCCACACGGCTGATTAGGACTCTTAGAAAAAGCCTTATGTAATAAACAGGAGAGGGATTCCTTAGCTCACAATTGGGCTGAGACGGGAAAGCAGAGAAGCCTGCACACAGACACTGTCTTGAGTACAAAGGTGTGCTGAGATCAATACACCCAGACATCCAGAGACCTACAGTATATTTATTGGACACAGAGGACCCAGGAACCTTCCAGAGACTGACATGGAGGGCCACCAGCTTAAGGTACCTCCTGAGACTTCCGAGTGATAGGCTGGTAATCGCAATATCCCTTCAGTCCTGCAGATAGGGTTTGGGTAAGTAAGTTAGCCCTTACAAATGGATAGGGGTTTGTTATTTTGTTTGTTTTTGTATGTTTTTCCTTGTTAAAGGAACAGGCTCAATAAAGCCAAGATATAATTTCACCCTAATCGGTCTTAATTAAATGTACCTCCTGCACACATCTCATACAGACCTCGATAATCAATATGTGACCTTAATGAGCAATCTTTCTTCTCAACAAAAATGATCTGGCTCCAGCAGGAGAACAGGACTTGCAAATAAAGCCCCTTTGAAGATTCTCCTGGATATACTAGCTCATAGCCTTAGTTTCTGGCTCAGAGTGTGGATAGATATGGCCACGGGGAGGCACAGATCATGGAAGGAGATCAATGGGCATTTGTACGACCTGTGTGGGAGTAATACTTCTAACTGTTTTTTATCTAAGATATGGGAACTGATGAGAGTTTGGTGAATCTCCAATATGGGTGAGGAACTTGGAGACAGATCCTAGTGAAGGATATTCCCCATGCTGTTACCTGACCAGTGACCCAGTCAATACTGGGATTATGTTGTGGCAGCCACGGAAAGCCCAGTAAGATTGTGCAGGTTGGGGAGTGGATAAGGTCAAAGGTGATAGTCTCCTTGTGAAGGATACCCACAGCGATGAACAATGGTATTGTCTCCTGAGTACTCCCATCAACAGTGGTTACTGCAAACAGAGTTCTTATGGGACATAGGGGAATGGCGTGTGATGGTGTGAAGTCATTGTCAATGACGTTTCCAGCAGTGCGAGAGTTCACAAATGCCTGTGTATGCGTGGATGAAGTTCCCCATGATATATTGACACGAATCAGGAGTTGTTGACGGTATCTTGGAGGAGGAACAGCAGAAATGCCGATAGAAGAATCTTTCACACTCTCTAGGTGCTGGAGCTATCCCGATTTAGCAGGTGACTTCTGGGCAAAATGCCCCCTTCCCACGGTGAACAGACAGACCACTGATACGTCTCCTATGCTTTTCTTCTTCAAACAACCTCACACCAGCTGGCTGCATAGGCTCTTCTAGGGCTGGCACTGCCCTGGAGGGGAGCTGGAAGTGGGGTGCAGGATGGAATGTGGGAATTCTGCGCAAACTTTCTCACTCTGTTTGATGGTCACTAATACGCAGGGCCATGCGTATACACAGAGCGAGGAGACTGATAGTTAGCCATTGCCGGTGTGAACAAAGAATTGAGCAGCTGGAATCTCACACTTTGTCACGGTATCAAAAACAGTTGTCATGAACCCTAGGCTGTAAGGTGCAGGGTGGACCTAATTGGTCAGAACACCAAGCGGAAGCGGAGATGTAGTGGGGTCACAGGCAGGGGCCAAAAGTACAGGCAATGATCTTTAATTCAACTGCAGCTCAAATATGTTACAGGCAAACAGAGGTCAGGTCAAAGAAAAGAGTATGTAGCAACAAAAGAAAGGCAAAGACTAGACCAAAACAGGAAACTTATAAAGACAGAGAAACAAACAGAAGTCAAGTGCAGAGCGAATACTAAGTAGAACCAAGAGGGAATGGCAGAGGGGAATCCCAGTCAAGACAGGAGCAGCACCACACCAAGTGGATATGCAAGGGAACTGTGAAAAGAGTGAGAGGTACAGTATGTCAGGGATGTCAGGACACTGACAACAGTAAATCTGGCTACATCTGCAAATAAACTGCAATACAATACTTCATGCGAAACTGCTAAATAAAAGATTTGTTTAAATAAACATGGATTGGAGTTGTTATAATCTCACAAGACAACAACATAATTATATTTCTCTATTGTATTTTCTTTAAGTGTTAGTTGGAGTATTTTATTATATTAAATCTTTAAGGCAAATAATACGATTTAAAGAAAACTACAAAGTAACATTAAAGCATATTAGCTGTTTTTTTATTTTATTTATTTCAGAAGATTAGCACTGTTAAAAAAGACTAGACTGAAAGAATAATTTAAATGTTTTCTGGATCTCTTATTGAAAGGTTTCTCATTATTCAATGACAAACAGCAGCTTGTAAAGAAGCTTCTGCAGTTCTTGGATAGAGATATATTTATTGCCTAGTGACTGTTTTAGTGTATTAAAGAGTGTTGACCTATAATATTTAAGTTTTGCAGTTACTTCACATTTATTAAACACAAAGCAATCTACTGTACATGAAATGCCTGTTTAATGTGTATCGTCCTAACCTTTAATTTCTAACTGAGCAATGAAATTGAATGAGGCTGTCATGATTATATCATGAAATATTATGTATTTTAATCAATCTGGTGCTTCAGGAGTTAATGTAGCTACAGTTTGATTTAAAAAATTCAATATATTGGGTTTATGATAGGTAAAGAATATTACTGAGTCTGTGCAGACCTACAAACAGGTCTTAATTGGGGGGTGAGGGGTGGCTTATCGCAAAACGGGACATATGCGTAATTTAGAAGGCAATAACTGATCGCCAGACCCCTGGGCTGTCACTCTCAAAGGAACCTAACATTTCTGAAACATCCCTTGTGCATCACAGAAAGGGGGTGACACACAGGTCACCTCTTGGAGGAATTTATTAAAAATGAGAATATCATGTGATGTCATCTACTGTACATACTAAGAGATAATATTCGTTTTCGTGGCAAAGAGCTAAATCAAACCGTACCACACACTACATTGGTAAGAGGTGCCAAGGACAGATATCCATTTGTCATTCAAATTTAGTAGCCTGGTGGTCATAATTAGTCTTGTTACATCAGTCATAATCACCTCAATCTATTAATTTGACTCACGTGTGTGTAAGTATTAGAGAAAGCGTTTTGAGTGTATTTATATATCTAGGTGAATCTCAGCTGATCCCTGGTGATGTGACGTGATTGAGCTGGATGAAGCAACTCGAGTGAGAGCACTTGCGCATTGCACTACCACACTGGGCCAACTGGGTGAGGGCACGGACGGCATTGGAGTAAAGACACAGATGGAGTCTGCACCGGAGTTCTGGAAGCAAGTTTCCCTCAGCCATCCACACCTAACGGCACCAGCTAAAGATACCTTTATGTGCATGAGCATATCCTACCTGCTGTAAGTAGGATTTCCTGTGTTACTGGACACATTTGTCCTTTTATTTTCATTTATTAGATTCACTTATTTTAGCCATCTCAGTATTTACTAGTTGTTTGTATTGTATGTATGTTTGTCAGTATATTCTGGTTAGTTTATTCATTTTGTCAGTAATTGTCTTGTGAGTTGTTATGTTTTGTTAGTTAATTTTCAACTGCTAGCATTTTACACTGAGTTATTTTTGTTTTTGCTTCTATCCCCACATGTCCTGAGAACATCATTGAGGTTCATCTGAAGCAATTCCGGATCTTCAAGATTGGACATTTATTGTTTGACCATTATTTATCGGTAATACATCTGGACTATGTCAGTGGCGCTGAAATATATTTGTTGGTATTCTGTTGTTCTGATCTGCATCAATCAGTTATTTTTCAGGCAGCCTCACCTGTATATAGTATGTATATAGATATCTATTACTTTTTATATATTGTAATAATTTTTTAGAGTGTGTAGGATACACTTACATGTTCACGTAAAATAGTTAGTAATTAGGCATTAACACTTCACACACTTCTTTCTTTGCACTTTGAGAAGTGTTTATGTGGTATTAAAGAAAGTAAATGTAATGTTTGCATCAAAATTAATATTAATTTAATCCAGTGATACAGTTGATTTTATTATTACACATTTAATATTTATAATTAGAGAATACATTTAAATAGCTGAAAACGTACCAGGTTTTGTTACATACTTTTTCATCCTTCCTGCACATTTGATTTACAGTAAATATTTAGTGGGACAAAAATGGAAACATAAGGAAAATTAGTGACACAAGTGAGTGACTGACATTGAGAATGTCGAATAAATTCAGATTTGAGAATTTCATACATGACAGCTATTAAACATCCATCTCGTTCTATTCTTCTGAGGATTTTCTGTTTCTTTGCCACGTTGGATTCAGAGAAGCAAAATGTATCCTTTTTTTTAACCTGGTGTGTATATTCTTAGATATTCTGCGTTATCACTGTCATTGAATCCTTTGTAAAATCTGAGATATTGTGCGTTATAATCCAGTATTCTGCTTTATGAGCAGGTGCAATAACTCTTGCTACAGGTACATTTGTATTTGAAAATAATCATCAACCATTTTCACTAAATATTTTAGAAAGTTGGCATCAAGGTTTCATTGACTCTGATCCACAGAGGTCCGTTACTGACTTAACGAGGTGCTACCTTCAGTTAAACTCAATAACGCAGTGTAAAGTGCTGTTTTTGGCTAGAATATACGTTAACTATATTAGACGTTCGTGATAATAGGAGGCAAAGGGGCTGTTCGGCCTAACAATGCAAATCCACAGAGCTGTGGATAATACAACGATTTAATGAGATGCTAGTTAAATTTAACCTGTTTTAACTGCACTGCAATGTTGGTTCCAGACCCCGCAAATCCCACCTAGACATTGGGATATTGTGTGTTAAATTCTTTGCTCATTCAGTTACATTTCTTGTCTTTCCCTATATTAGTCAAGCAAAAACACCCTACTCCGAGGTGTTGTCCCTGTGCTTAGTCTCCCATCACCATGATCTGCTTATGGTTCTCTAACGGGTATCTGTAAGCATACTCGTTAGCTTTTCTATTAATATAATGTCCCAGATTTAGTTTTATTCTTGTTTTAGAAAAGGGGCCTCAATGTGTCACCAACACTTGTCTATAACACATTTTGTAGCTGAAAGTATATGTAGTATTAGCTTGTCTGTATACTGTATCTGTAAAGATTTTCAATAGGTCTAAGTAGTACTGTAAGTATACCCAAGAGTCATACAGTGCTCATAAATTTTAATCCCTTAAGCATTGTTTTGTTTCCGCTTTTCTCTATGCAGTGGAAGAAAAGAGACACTGTACACAATTTGTAGTACAGGGTCTACCTTGACGTGGGTGCAGGTTTGAATGTTTTGGCCAAAGGATTGAACTAAATAACCCATACTTATGAGAATAAAAAAATATAGATAAAACATATAGTAATTAAATAAATAATTTGCCATATTGGATTTGCATTGTGTCTTCTTTGTTTATTGTAGTAGACTCAATGTCACTTTTCCAGTGGCAGTCTAATTGTGTATATAATACAGTATATACACATATACATACACACATATATATCCTTTGAAAAAGTCACTGATTTGTGATGAAACGCGTCAGGACGAGGAGCGAACACGACGCCATCACGCAGGAGTTTGCTTGTGGTCGGAGCAGACTCAGAGCGCTTGTTTAGTCCCAAGGATTTCCGGTTATGCAGTTGGATACAGCACCTTAGCTGCATCGCGCCAAAAACAGGAGTATACATCTCACCAGCTAATTTTCCTGCTCACGCTGTGAGCTTGTCATCTGAGGCAGCTGGATTCAGGAGCAGTCATGTTGCCAGTGATATAACATTCACACATGCTGATTTTACTACTTACATTTGTAAGTGTGCCTTTAACCTCCCTCATACACACACATATATATAATATTGTTGGGAGGAATCCGTTCCTGGGGTTGGCGGGAGCTCACTCCTGCAGAGCTGGTGAGCTCTCAGACAAACCTTCCCTTGGATTTGCTAACACTATCACCTGTGCTTGCAATCACTGCAGCTCTGTCTCTCTGCTCTGGCATTGGAGGAATTCCGACACACCCCGTCTTGGGATTGGCTATCTGCCCTTCTTATAAGGCCTCTCCCTTTGACTCATTGCTGAGCATAAACCCAATTTTCCCTTGGATGTAACTGTGTTTGCCACAAGCTACATTGCCTTAGCCTTGCTTTGTTCCTGAGACCTGCTGCATTCTCCCCAGGCAGAGGTCTGCTATTTGGTTCCTGTACTGAAGCACTGGATCCCCAGTGCTAGCCTTGCCTTGTTCCTGAGACCTGCTGCATTCACCCCACGCAGAGGTCTGCCATCCGGTTCCTGTGCTGAAGCGCGGGATCCCCAGTGCTAGACTTGCCTTGTTCCTGAGACCTGCTGCATTCAGCCCAGGCAGAGGTCTGCTATCTGGTTCCTGTACTGAATCGCTGGATTCCCAGTGCCAGCCTTGCCTTGTTCCTGAGACCTATATTCTCCCCTTGCAGAGACATTATTATGGGCCGCTCCCGCTCCTCAGGCAGAGGCCCTTCCCACGCTTCAGCTGCTACGCTGAAGCAGTGTGTACCTGACTTCCTGTTGCTGAACTCCTGCCTGGACATCGACTACTCTGATGTCTCCAACTCTGACCCCGGTTTGCCCATGGATTTCCCTGACTTCTCCAACCCCCGAACCGGCTACGAATGACTACGAACTGCGCAATCCAGAACCAGCTTCGTGGTCTAAGGTCTGTGTATTCACATCCCAGGTTTCTTTCTCTTCGTGCTGTTCTAATGGAATATGTATGTTTTCACAGGTGATGCAGACTATGGATGCTGGATTTGGCTAATAACCCTGTTTGCTAATCCAGCCTTCCTACCTCTCACCTGTCTCCCCTACAATCTATCCTAAACACTGCTGCCAGAATCCCGTTACTCTTTCCTAAATCTGACTCAGCATCTCCCCTGCTCTCATAGACTTCCTTCACTATAAATGTATGTTCTACTGTTTCAACTCTGCCCTATCCCAAGGCTAAACAAACCTATTTTTCTTCAATAATCAACATGCACAAGTCTAACCCAAGCCAACTCTACACTGTTTTTGACTCCCTACTCAGACCATCCTCTGCTGCCTGTTTTTCTTCCTCCATCTCACCTCAAGACTTTGTTGACTATTTCAAAGAAATGTGGAATCCATATGTCAGGACATCCCCTCTGTATCCTTGTCCCATCCTTCACCTCTTCCTAACTCTCCTCTTTTGCCTTGACTTTTTTCCCGCTGTCACAGAGGAGGAAGTATCGTTGCTGATCTCCTCCCTCTACCACTTGCCCCCTTCACCCCATTCCCTCCCATCTCCTAAAACCTATTGCTCCTACTATAATCCCTAAAATGACTAACATATTTAACTTTTCCCTCTACTCTGTTACCTTTCCCACCTCCTTCAAACATGCAACAGTTATACCTTTACTCAAAATCAGCACGCTTGACCCTACCTGTAATTCTATCGTCCTGTCTCTCTCCTGCCTTTTGCATCTAAACTCCTTGAACGCCTTTTATTCTCTCGCTTACTCCATTTTCTAATCTCCTATTTTCTCCTAGACCCTCTACAATCTGACTTCTGCACTGCTCACTCCACTGAAACAGCTCTCACTAAAATAACTAATATCATCCATGCTGCCAAAGACAAAGGTCTTTACACTCTGCTCATATTACTCAACCGCTCTGCAGCATTTGATACTGTGGTCCACCCTCTTCTCCTTCACATTCTCCATACTCTTGTTATCCGTCACAAAGCTCAATCCTGGATCTCCTCTTACCTCTCCCATTGTACTTTCAGCGTCTCTTTTGCTAACACCTCCTTCTCTATCGATCTCCTGTGGGGGTATTTCAGGGCTCTCTGTCCTGGGACCTCTTATCTTTTCTCTTTGCATTCTCTCTCTAAGTGACCTAATCAAATTTCTTGGGTTCAAATATCACCTCTATGCTGACACGCAAATTTACTCTTCAACCCCTGACCTTACACCTGCTGCTAAGACCAAAGTTTCTGAATGTATCTCCGCTGACTTAAACTTAACATGTCAAAAACAGGGCTCATCATATTTCCTCCTAAACCTGACCCTACTATCTCCTTCTACTATTACTGTTGGAAGAACTATCATACAGCCAGTAGCACAAGCATGGTGCTTTCGACTCCTCTCTCACATTCTCCTCTCACATTCAAACGGTAGCTAAAACCTGTTGTTTTTTCCTCTTCAATATTACAAAGATACGCCTTTCCTCTGTTGCTCGACTAGTTAAACTCTGACACAGGCCCTCATTCTCTCCCGTCTCGACTGCTGTAACCTCCTGCTGTCCAGCCTTCCTGCCTCTCACCTGTCTCCCCTACAATCTATCCTAAACGCTGCTGCCAGAATCCCGTTACTCGTTCCTAAATCTGTCTCAGCATCTCCCCTGCTGAAATCCCTCTCCTGGCTTCCTATCAAATCCTGTATCACACACTCAATTCTTATCCTCACTTTAAAGGCTTTACACTCTCCTGCCCCTCCTTGCATCTCAGCCCTAATTTATCACTATTCACCATCCCAACTCTTACATTCTACTCAAGGATGTCTTCTCCCTACCTCTTTTGTGTCTAAAGCCCTCTCCTACCTTAAACCTTTCGCACTGACTGTCCCACACCTCTGGAATGCCCTTCCCCTCAATATCCAACTAGCACCCTATCTAACCACCTTTAAGATCCATCTTAAAACACGCCCACTTAACGAAGCATATTAGTAGCTTTGTGGCTGATACTTTATACCTCATACATCGACCTTGGCCCCTTGCAGATGCACTTACCAGACCACCTTCCTACTGTCCCTGTACATTCTTCCTACTTACCAATTTGATTGTAAGCTCGTTGGGCAGGACTCCTTTTCCTAAATGTCACTTTTATCTGAAGCACTTCTTCCCATTATGTGTTATTTGAATTATTTGTTATTTATATGATTATGTCCCATGTATTACTGCTGTGAAGCGCTACGAACACAGAAATCAAGTTGTTTATCTCTGTCTCCTGTGAGGTTACTTGGGCCAATAAAACAATGAAAAAAATATGTTTATAATTGTAGTGACTGGTGAATGCGTACCAGAGATATGACTTTATCTGGCAATAAGTATCTTCAAAAACATCATCAAAATTCCAGAGATTGTTCTGGTTAGCAAAAGGGCACTCTCTATTTTCTTATAGATTTCAAAATGTATGGTAAAAAAAATAGATTTGTGAAGAGCCGAAATTCAGAATTGTACTAACATCAGACATGACATATCTCAGATTTTTGTTTCCTCATTCAAAATGGGATGGACAATCTAATTTATGAGGAGAGGCTAGCTAAATTAGATTTATTTACATTAGAAAAGAGGCGTCTAAGAGGGGATATGATAACTATACTGCACCGACACACTTTATTCGAGCAAATACCCAGTATGTACCTGGCAGATACCTGGAATGCGCCGCTCCTCACCTCTGACAAGCCCCGTTGCGTTTGCCTTCCCAGCCTGGGTTCATGCCTGGCTGACGGGCGGCTGATCTGTTAAATTATAATGATTAGGATTTAATAGGCTGCAATGCTTCGCGTGTCTACCAGATGGCATAAATTCATGAATTGTAATGCAGTATATATATATATACTGTGCAGTATTGCAGCCAGCGGGAATAAAATGCTTCAATCCCTGCCTGGAAAATAACCCAATGCACTCGGGCAGAAAACAGTCACAAACCTCAATACACCCGGGTATACCCGAATTCGTGGGACTAGCCGAGCTCGAATAAAGTGTGTCGCCAGTGTATACAAATATATTCGGGGACAGTACAAGGAGCATTCAAAAGAACTATTCATTCCAAAGGCAGTACAAAGGACTCGGGGGCATCCCTTAAGGTATGTAGAAAAGAGATTTCACCAGAAACAAAGGAAAGGGTTCTTTACAGTAAGGGCAGTTAAAATTTGGAATTCATTACCCATGGAGACTGTGATGGCAGATACAATAGATTTGTTCAAAAAAAGGTTGGACATCTTTTTAGAAAGGAAAAGTATACTGGAATATATCAAACAATTAAACATGGGAAGAATGTTTATCCCAGGATTAATCTGATTGCCAATTCTTGGAGTCAGAAATGAATCTATTTTTCCCCTTATGAGATATCATTGGATAATATGACACTGGGGTTTTTTGTTTGCCTTCCTCTGGATCAATAAGTAAGTATAGATATAGGATAAAGTATCTGTTGTCTAAATTTAGCATAGGTTGAACTTGATGGACGTATGTCTTTTTTTCAACCTCATCTACTATGTAACTATGTAAAAGTATAGGTTGTGTTGGGAAAAAATGATATCTACACCTTTGGAAAAATCACACAGAACGAATGAAACGGTGATGGCAGTATTATTCTAGGTGTTATAGGGAAAGAGTTATAGGGTATTTTATACTTTCAGAATAATTTGAGTTTAAAATCATTCTCTCTCCCAGCTTTAAATGTCACGAAAGATTGATGAGTGGGAGATAAGACACATTGAAAAATGGTTGGGATGTCTTTGTCACGGGGTCAAAGTTTTGAGCATAATAACAATGCATATTGGTATCAAAAGTAGAATCCAACAGAGAGGGTGTTATTATTGTTATTATTATTATTATTTTTATTATTATAACTTTAGTTATATAGCGCTTTTCTCCCAATGGCACTTCTCATTTACAAAAATGAAAAAAGAAGAAAACATTTAAGGTTATAAAAGAGACCAAATACAAGAAAGATACAATACAGGATGAGATGGTACTGTAGCTATTAAATGACAGGTTGTGGTTAATTAATTAAGTGCCTGGGTACACAGGATAATATTGAATCTGATTTATAGATTTCCAGAGAGGGGGTAGTCACGGGAGACCAGGTTTAACAACACCTTTTATACCGGGATCATGTGATTGAGCAAAGCAAGGAGGTCAAATAAATTGTAATTTATTCCAGCATTTAACATACAAAGTAACACAATTTACACAGTTAACACACTTAGTGGGAACGGGGCTAACAAATAAAATCTTCCTTGAAACGAAATTGTCACCAACGACCTCTGTAGGAGCCCTTTCCAATGGCAGGGACATACTCACGAAAGTCCTGGAACTGATTTCGACATGCAATTCCAGCCGCGACCGCTACGTTCTTAAAAAGCGGGACTTAGAAACTTTTCTGAGTCAAAATCTCTGAAGCCGGCTCGCGTCTATTCTTCACAGAACATCTTTTAATTTGTCACTGATCGTTTGGTGCTTGGAATCTCTCCTGATTGGCTCATTGATTCGCGCTCCCCTTGTCTTTTTGTCTCTACTCATGATTGGCTGCAAGGTTTCTTATGGATTTCAGTGTCCCATTCATAAACCTCTACAGCCTATCAAAGTGTGGGAATTTCACTACTGACCAATCACCGATTTGCCGTTATTTTGAAGCCAGGAGGGCACCTTTTCTCATTCTGCTTAGGGGCATGCACCAACCTGGCACCTCTGCCTCTTAGCATATTGAGCCCCACGTGGCTCCAGGCTCCACAGAGTCTGGGGCTGGGCAAATGGTGGCTGGATAGCCCTTTGTTTGCCCAGGAAAGATAACTACAGTACCCCTCCTGTTTTAACACCTTGACATCCCTGAGGCTTTCAAGTCCGGACTCCGCACAGCTTGGTAGACATCTGGTCCCTCGGAAACCAGGACTCGGAAATCACACAGTTCATTGACAAGTTATCAGTACATATACAGATTAAACATCTCTTTAATAAAATATACTGTTTCCTGTATCTTGTGTGTTCAAAAATGTGTAAATCCCCATTCTGGTGTCAGGGATGGAATAACGGGATATACTGCCTACACTTACTAGCCTCATCCCTGCCACACTAGAGAAATGACTTTAAACGTTTACACACAAAAACCACTCACAGCTTTATCATATAGCTGGAGCATCCCCTTAACCCCTATACTAGGTTCAGGGTACCTGGACATGTATCTGGGCACCCCCCCCCCCTTATAGTAGGAACCCCCTGTAGGTTGCAGGTATACATTAATCCCTTCATGCCCCGTTTACCTTGTCTGGATCATGCTGCAGCAGGAATCCTGGCGGTGAGTCGCAAGAACGTTTTCAGGGTAGGAGTTTGCCCAGAGCAATGTGCTTTGATATATCCGAGAATCTTATTTGATTCCCGGATACATAGTTGGGGTATCCTGTAACTTTGGAACCCCGCTACATAGCCACATTCTCTGAAGACTTTCTCCGGCAAACTCACCCTGAAACTTACAGCCTAGAAATCTTCTGGTCCCAGCACCCGAGAAAGGCAAAACACAGAAAAATCTTTAATGTCGCATAATTTGCACACAGTCACACCAATACATCTCCGACATCTAGATCCAAGAGCTGACACTCTAGGCCCTCAACACATGAATCAGGGGTAACAAGTGGGCCTAACTTTTATTAGTGAGCCCTTCACCGTCACAGGGGTCTCTTGAACTGAACTTCAACTGAAGGCCGACTGTTCCAAAGAGTGGGAGCAGCATGGCTAAAAGCTCGGGCCCCTGAGGAAGTTAAGGAGATTCTGGGAACTGTTAGGGATCCTTCCTCTGCAGATCGAAGTGTGCAAATTGGAGTGTAGAGAACTAGAAGCTCTTTCAGATAGCTGGACTCTGGTCATGTAGTGCTTTGAATGTCAACAAGTAAATGTTTAAATAAATTTGCCATTTTACAGGCAGCCAGTGCTGAGAACGGAAAACAGGTGACATGAAGCAAGAATGGGTCTGGTTAGTTAACAACCTGGCCACGGCATTCTACACCAGCTGCAGGCGGCGCAGCTCTTTTTCAGGAAGACCCAGATAGCGTGCAATGCAGTAGTCCAGACGCAAGGACACATATACCAAATAACACAGGAATTCACATATTTCTCATATTTCAATCTCACGATCTCTGGAGGAGTCTAATAGGCTTTGTTTTATATCCTGTTATTTTATTAAATTGTCTGCATTTATATATTGCATGTTTTTGTAACATTCCTTTTCTGTAAACAAGCACTGTACACTTTTCATGTATTAAATAAAAAATGTAGTATGTACGGTATTTGGGTTCTAATTGAACCTAATGCCTTTTTGAAGAGATTAACCTTTCACATACACAAGTCACATGCACACAGGTATGGCGTTCGTGATATCCCCCATAATATGATACGATGTGAATTCAGCAGTGATCACTTTGTGGGGAACCCCAAGTATATGGGTAGGCTGAGGGAAGTAATAATTTATGGAAAAACTACAATAAGATTTTTTGGTTTCCATTCTCTAAGTGCATGAAGTACAAAAGCAGTTTTAGCTTATTGGAAGGGTGCACTTTTACTCATATTACCTTATACTGCATCCTTTTTATTATTAAAGGGGGTTGTGACAAATATGTAATACAATTTAATAAGCTACAATAGTTCTGTTCTTTAAGAAGTTATTGTTTTAAGGGTTTTCTTTTCTTCATTTTTTGCATTGTGTAAGTTTCAAAAGAGCAACGGAAACTTGTACAATAATTTAGTCAATAGGATTTTCAAGGTACAGTTTATTCGATTTTTTGGCAGGTTGGCCTCCTTAAACTAATTATAGGAAAAGTTTAAATGAAATGCTTAAAAATAAATATAACTTCTGCTCTGAATGATATTCACTGGAAGCTAACATGTGGCACTTTTTTTTGACAGAATATCCATTCTCTGCTAAAAAGGTTCTGTTCCTTTTCTTAAAGCACAGCTAGATCTAAAATCTGGCACCAAGGTAGATGAACTATGTGAACCGTTTTTAGAGAAAACAGGGAAAGTTCCCCAGCTGGAAAGCAAGTCCTCTAGAGACTGCGCTGACAGGCCAATGCTGTCGCGCTGTATTGATCCAATAGATGAACACGCTCCAGTAACAAATCCAGTGGAGAGCTTGCTGCTTTTGTAAAGACCTTTTCAAATCCCTCTATAATCACTACCTGCAAAGCAGTAAATTAAAGCAGTCTCAACTCTTGAAGGCTTTAACAGGCAGGGTGTAACATAACAACATACAATGAGAGGTTGAATGATTGTATTGTTAACTTAACATGTTTGCCAGTATGACAGATATTATTTAAAGGAAAGTAAATACAATTTAAATACCTGAACTACCCTTTCTTTCCATCTTTTTATTACGTGGCACTTTATTTATAGCTCCCTATAGCAAAATGTCATATTACATGTCATTTACTTCTACAAATTGTTATAAAATCTCCAAAAATGAAATATTTCTCACAGCAGGTTTGTCCCCACTTATGGTGCAGACTTACTATTAGTCGCAGATTTTAGAACTCGAGAGACATGCTTCTGTCTAGTGACAGTAAATCTGTCAGGGCAGACTGCACCAAGAAACTGTAATTTACGTTGCAAGTAATAAGCAAAGTACTCGAAAGGGATCCTCAGGAACTGACCCTTCAAGAAGTACAGAGGTATGAATTCTAACTGGGACACTGAAGTAAAATGGTTAGAAAATTTATAACAATGACCAGATGTAAACTGAGAAGGATCAATGTATTTTAGCTCAACTACATTTAATATTTTAAGACCATGAAATACATGTGCAATTCTTTAAAAAAAAGTGTAATCACAAATATAACTTTTTAAGTATATAATGTTTTTGCCAATTGACATTGCTCTTTCATGAAGCAAAAGAAAATCAAGTAGCACTATAAATAAAATAATACTTCTGATAAAATAATACGTTAGCTGGATTTTTAGATGCCTGATGAAAGACAGGTCCCATGTGTATTCTTGGTAGTTGCTGCCTTTATGGTCAGAAATTCGATTATCACTATCAGTTTAAAATTATTTTTAAAAGTGTTTTGCTATGTCAAGTTGTTCCCACTGCAAGCGGAAAATCGAGACGCCTCTAATTTTTTTGTTTTTTGCGCCTTTCTTTTATGTGCTTTGACATGCTTTTCCCTTTCATAGGTAAATATCTTTTTCTGCTCGATTTTCATCTTATTCCCTAAAAACTGAGAGAAGAGGGTTTGCACAAGTCAAATGATGACAGGAGTAGGCTCAAATCAGTCAGGCAGATCAAAGTTGAAACAGGAGTCCTCACTGAAAAGTAAAATATACGAAAGATAAGTATTATATTATGGGGTGGTTTTACATTTGTAATTAATGTGTTTTTTTTTTAAACAAATACACTTGCAGGTTTAAAAAAAATAAATTTTTGTATGAAGTTGGACTGCCTCTTTGGCCTTTCTTCTGGCAGAGAGGCCTGAAACATAGTACAAAATGAAGGGGTAAAGAATAAAGCCACTTAGGGCCTCATTCAGTGAAGGTTCATAAAAAAAATCACCGGACCATTTAAATCACCATTTTTATGAGCGTTGCTATCACGGTATCACGGAAAGCCTTCATTACCTGTCATAGCAAAATTCACAAAACGGGTGATAAGCCGGTGATCTGATGAACGACCATCTGAAAAGGCCTTACCCGGCGAGTTGTATCTGCTGCAGAGAGAGCTGCTCTGAGAGAGCCGTCTCTCCCTGTGCAAATATCGCCCCAAATTTATGTGTATAAATTTTAATTTTGTTAATAGTTTAGATGAGCAGGGGGTCTCCTGAGCTGAACCGCATTGGTTTCAGCCTCAGGGACCCCCTACTTCCCGAGATACAGGCCCCGTTATGGGGTGCCGGTATCTCCTATGCATTTTATTCCCATGGTCACGTGACGCGGACATTTAAATGCATAGGAGATACTGGCCCCCCATAACGGGGCCTGTATCTCGGGAAGCAGGGGGTCCCTGAGGCTATCCGCTATGGTAATGAAGTTTACTGTAAATGCATTTTGTATTGCATAGGATTCATGCCAGGGGTCTCTGGTGCTAATATTAATGGATATCAGCTCCAAAGATTCCCGGCATCAATCCTATGCAGGAAAACTGCATTTTTTTTCTAAGTCCCATCTCGCCGCTTCTCTGCAGGTTTCCAACACCTTTAAGCCAACTTTTTCTGGCGTGAGAATTTTGTGATAAAATCACCATTCTAGAGCAGTGATAGGCGTTCATAGCCAAATCACTGCTACTAGAATTGCACGAGTTTATGAACATACCGAAAAGTGGTGATAAGTGGCTTATCACCGCTGCCTCGGTGATTTTTTTTATGACCAATTTTTTTGGAGCAATTCAGTCTTTTATCACCCACTTATCACTATTTACTGAATAGCAGTAGGCATTTTGGGTGATAAGTGCTTGATAAGTGGCTTATGAACGCTTTCTGAATGAGGCCCTTAGTGTAGTAAAATTGCAAAAAAAAGGACAGTACTCCTGATCGAATAAAACAATTAACAGGATTACAGTATATTTCAAACCAGTTGTGTCTAAAAGGCAATCCACAGAATGGATGTTATCTGTAAAGAGATTTAATCTACCAACAATGAGAAGCGTTAAAACAGCAAATCCCAGTTTTTTTTTTCTTTTTTGTTATTGTTTACATGATTATCATGATTAGCCTTCCAGAACTCAGCCGTGCTATTCCTAGCTCTGAATGTAAAATCGAAGCTGGACACTGGGGTCGTCCAATAATAAGCTGCATGTCATGCTCTGATAACATTGTGGCTTCCTATTGGCCCATGAGAAAGAGGATGGGATGGCAGCCATATTAATTTCCTAAAAGGGACCAGAAACAGTAGCACTTAAGGTACTGTAAATATATTGAGAACCAGGGAGTCATCAGTTCTAAAATTAGGGTGGTGCAGCTCCTGCGACTCTTCGATTCCGACTGTAAAAAAAACTAAAAATGTTGCTGCTATACCAAAGTACTTATAGAGAGAATTACAGCAATGTGGCATGGAAAAAAAACAGAGTGAGAGAGGGTAGGAGGCTGAGCTAATTTACACAGGCCTCTCAGCTGCATAACAGAGGTAATATTTGTGCAGAAACAGCACCAGATTTGTAAGGGGGAAATCAATGTTTTTAATTTCTTTGTTTTATTTGGTGTTGTTTTTACACTATTTTTTGCAGCCAATAAACTTTTGACAAATAACCTCCCAAATAACAATGTTGAACATAGTGTAGTTTCTGTGAACACACACACACACACACACGTGAACACACACGTGAACACACACACGTGAACACACACACACGCGAACACATACACGTGAACACACACACATGAACACACACACGTGAACACACACACGTAAACACACACACACGTGAACACACACACACACGTGAACACACACGTGAACACACATGTGAACACACAGTTAAGTTATGGTGGGTAAAAAAAGTGACGAAAACCCTCCACAGCAAAGCATATAGCAAATGGAAATATTACTGTATGCTCATTTGCATGTCTTAGACAGGTCTGCAACCCCGCCTTTCACCAATATTACCCAGCACACAGCACTTCCACTGCAGCAAGGGATTCTGGGAAATGACATGCAAATGAGCACACAGTGCCACCTTTTGCTTCAAAATCATTCAACATGGTGCCCCTATAGGCTTAAGCTTGCTGCATGATCACAGCTTTGAGCACCGCCAGGGTTAAGATGCATAGCAAGTAAACCCACCCACAGACAGACTGTTTCGACCTTAATGGGTCTCTTCAGTGTGGGGTTGGTAATACTGGCTATGTATATGTATACATATACACATACACATACACATACACATACACACATACACATACACAATAATATATATTTATTATTGTTTCTCTTAAGAATATATTTCCAACGGAAATGCTATTACTTTGTCATCAATAATATATTATGCTATGATATATATTATTACTATCGACCTAATTTTTCCCATTTTATAAATTAAATGTCTTTTTTTAACTTTTGGGAGCAAATGCTGCCTTTGTATTTGATGGACTTTAGGCTTTCAATAGCAAGTGAGATCATGCACAACAAGATCATTATTACTTTCTCAAGTGATTAAATTATGTGCTTCTGGTGCAATATTAAGTGCTTATTGATTTGACATAATGATAATAAATAAAGTTAACATGGTTCTTAACTGTTACAGAAAAAGCAAAGAGGTAAAGTGTCATTACTGAGGCCAGAAATTGGCAGTCTATATGAGTATTGTGTGCTTAAGACATATAGGTTGCCTTACATTACACATTTTGGTGAACTTTGGTAGAGTGGGTTACAGCACCATCTGCCATTATGCTGTTGTAAATAATTATTTGATATGACATGGATGTACCTTTACACCACAGAATGTTAGGGCTTTTTTTCAGACTATATGGCACTGGTAAAAGTATTTTTAAAAATATTTTGAATGAAGTCGACCAATGGGATAGTATGGGAAGTTTATTGATTAAACATGAAACATTAACATGCATTAAACAAAGAAAAATGGCTAATAAGGTGGCATAGCTCGTAGGACCCTTTGATTCTGATTCTGTAAAAAAAATGTTGCTGCTACAGTATAACAAAGTACTTATAAAGAGAATTACAGCGATATGGCATGGAAACAAAATAGAGTGATACACTGAGCCGGAAGCCAGTACCAGTGGATTGGAGACCACCCACTCTGCCCCTAATCTACCTTTTCCTTTACCTTAGAGATCTACACAATCTTATTTAGAGGACACGGGCCTCTATGCCCTCTAAGAGGAAAACCAGAAAGGGGCAGGGTGGATTTTCTGCGAGACAGAGAAAAATGGGCCTGACAGGGCCGAAGGATGAGAAAGGGATTGTGGGAGATACCATTTGAGATGACCCAGAATGTGGTAAGTCTACAATAAAGTCCATTGCCAAATGGTTTGAAGGCCAATCAGCGATTGGTAATGGTTGAAGTAGGCTGCAGGGAAGGGCTCAGAGAACTTTGGTTTGAGCACAAGTAGCACAAGCAGCTACAAAATCTTGGACATCTCTTAGAATCTCCGAACACCAGAAGGTACGTGTTAAGTTGTCGGATATCTTTTTTAGTCCAGGGTGGCCAACGAACTTGGACTGATGTCCCCACCTTAGAACCTCTTTACGGAGGGGCGAGGGCACATAGAGTCTTGAAGGAGGTAAGAAGGTACATAGAGTCTCGAAGGTGGTGAAGATATCTGAACAGGAACTTCTAACTAAGCTTGAAGAATCTTCTTCAAATGGGAAGATGAGACTGAGAAGATGATGCAGGAAGGAGGGACTATGGAGCCTTTATTAGTCTCTAAAGTCTCTTCCATGGTGAATTTCCCTGAATAGGCATCGCCTTAATATACTTTGACCCAGGATGAAAGGAGATAGTAAAATTGAAGTAAGCAAAGAACAAACCCTTCCTACTGTATCCTGACATGTCCGGATCCTTCGATGTATTCGAGATGTTTGTGGTTAGTGAGTATCATTATAGGTGAACTTGTTCCCTCTTAAAGATGATGCATTGTAATGCCTGTATGCCCGCAGACCTGGCCAGTCCCCAGTACTGAGGTGGGTATGGGTATATCACGCACTCACAGCAGTGAGGGTATGCCTGGGGTGTGGTAGTAGCGTTGCCGGGCCTGGAGAGTAAGGGTTAACGTAATACTTGCCAGAGGTCGGATGGTAATGTCCAAGTGCCAGAGTTCAGGGGTTGGAGAGAGCAGCGTAGTGATGTCCGAAAGCCAGGTTTCAAGGGCAGGAGAGAGCAGCGTAGTCAAGTCCAAAGCAGAGTTCATGTTCAAGCCAAAGGAATCCAAACAGGGGCAGGGACAGGAACCAGGGCTGAAACAGACAAGGGAGCTAGGCATAGACACTGCACACACAGGAGCTATAGGAAAGCTATGCAGAGCATGGACTGAGAGGACAGATTGGGGTTATATGGGAAGGAGGGCCAATAGGGATGCAGGGAGGAGCAGAGGTTTGAGTGGGCACTTGCAGGGATAGGTCAGTGAGAGCAGGGGAGGAAACAGGGAGGTAATCAAGAGTTAAAGCCTGCAATCGATGGGGGGGCGGAGCCAGAGCGTGGGGGCGGCAAGTAACTAGAGCGGGTGCGCGCGCCCTCTGTAACCCTGCTATGCACGCGCACCAGAGCGTGGGGGAAGAACAGTGGAGGAGGTGCACGGGAGAGGAGACAGAGGGGAAGGAGGAACGGAGGTACCAGGTAAGGAACAGACAGGGATGACAGAGGCACGCCGAGGAAAGCGTGACCGACGATAGGGAACCCACGATCGTGAACGCGCGTGCTGGGTGAGGGGACCGCGTGCGTGCACAGAGTGTGAGCCTGGGCGTGCGGACCGTGCCGTGGAGGAACGGCTGAGGGAGGAAGGTAGAGATTGGGGACATAGGGGAGCGGAGGGACTAGGCACTGTGGAACCTGAGGTGACGGGGACACGCTGGGAATTGCGAGTCCCCCGATCCGTTACAGTATCCGTGATACAGTATCAGAACCCCCCTTGAGGATCGGACTCCGGACGATCCTCCCGAGGTCTATGAGGGAACTTCCGACGGAATTGTCTGAGGAGTGCTGGGGCATGGATATGATGGATGGTATCCAGAAACATTCCTCTGGGCCATATCCTTTCCAGTGTTCAAGAAACTGAAGTCTGCCCCTGTACCAACGAGAATCGAGTATGGACTGGACTTCGAATTCTTGTTGTCCTTGTATGACGACCGGATTGGGTCTCTGAGGGCGATCTGGAAAATGGGCAATTTGGATCAGGGGTTTAAGGAGCGACACGTGAAAAACAGAAGGGATTTTCATAGTAAGGGGAAGTGCAAGTCGGTATGCGACAGGGTTGATCCTTTCAAGGACCTTGAAAGGACCCAAGAACCTCGGGCCAGTTTCTGGGAAGGAGTCTTGAACTTGATATTCTTAGAAGATAGCCAAACTCTGTCTCCAGGTTTGAATACTGGGCCTACTTGACGTCGCCGATCAGCTTGCGTTTTCTTTCTTTGAATGGAAACTTGCAGAGCTTTTAAGATCTTTTCCAAGAATTTTGAAGACTGAAAATGTGAGAATCTGCTGCGGGAACACCAGAGGAGAGGGAGGAGAGGGGAAGACTGCTGGGATGAAATCCATAGTTAATGAAAAAAGGCGACTCTTGCGTGGATTCATTTCTTAATGAGCCAATGGCAAACTCAGCCCAGGGTAACAGGTCCACCCAATTGTTCTGCGACTCAGACACGAAGCATCTGAGGTACTGTTCCAGCGTCTGATTCATTCTCTCTGTCTGCCCGTTGGTTTGTGGGTGATAACCCGAGGAAAATAGAAGGGAAATGCCAAGTTTCTGAGAAAAAGCTCGCCAAAACTTAGAAATGAATTGAGAACCTCTGTCCGAAAAAAATCAAAATAGGAACACCATGTAATCTGAAAATTTCCTTAGAAAAAACGTCGGGGGGTATAAAGTGGGGGGTATAAAGGGTTTATACCTTGAGGGGTATAAAGTGTGTCTACTACGACAAGGATCGTATTCATCCCTTTAGAATTCCATGGAGATGTGTTTCCAAGGTTGTTCCGGAATAGGGAGAGGCATGAGGAGACCAGAAGGTTTGTGTCGGGTGGATTTGCTCTGGGCACAGACTGGACATGCTCTAGTGAAGTAAAAAATGTCCTTGTTCATCTTAGGCCACCAAAAGGTCCGTTTGATACGATCTACCATCCTCTTGAAGCCTGGATGACCAGCAGATGTAGACGAATGTCCCCACAGAAGTATTTTGTGGCAAAAACGTGGGGCAGCGTTCAACCATCCTTCTGGCACTTTAAATCTCCTAGGAATATGAGGCTGGGCTTTATTGATTTCATCCAAGACATCAAAGTTGTTGGCGGATATAATACACTTAGCGGGAAGAATCGTCTCCGAAGATTCATTAGATTCGTTCTCCGCGGAGAACTGACGAGATAGGGCGTCAGCCTTGATATTTTTGGTGCCAGGAATATAAGAAATTGTGTAATTGAACCGTGAAAAGAAAAAAGCCCAACGAGCTTAACGAGATCCCAACCGACGAGCTCCCTCAATTTACAATAAGTTTTTGTGGTCGGTGAGGATGGCTACTGGCTCCTTGGTACCCTCGAGGAGATGTCTCCATTCTTGGAGGGCCAACTTGATAGCCAGAAGCTCACAATTCCAGACATCATAATTTCTCTCGGCCGAAGAAAACTTTCTGGAAAAGAATCCACAAGGATAGAGTTTTTCCTGTGGGGAAGATCTCTGAGAAAGCACTACGCCAGCTCCAACATCTGAGGCGTCTACTTCTAGAGTAAAAGGAAGGGATGTATCCGGATGCCGAAGGATGGGGGCTGACACGAAGGCTCTCTTGAGAAAGTCGAAGACTTCAATGGCCTCGGGGGACCAAACAGTCGGATCAGCACCTATCTTGGTCAAGGCAGTGATGGGTAGAGCAATAGTGGAGAAATTGCGGATGAATTTCCGGTAGAAATTAGGGAAGCCAAGGAAGCGCTGCACGGCTTTGAGGGAGTTTGGTATTGGCCAGTCGAGTACAGACTTCAATTTCTCAGGGTCCATGGTGAAGCCTTTGTCAGAGATTATATAGCCTAAGAAAGCTGTGGAAGATTGATGGAACAGACATTTCTCCATTTTCACGTAAAGGCGATTAGCACGAAGCCGAGAGAGTACCAGTTTGGTATGGCGAATGTGCTCCTACAAGCTTTTGGAGAAAATGAGGATGTCATCCAAATATACGATGACGAATGTTCCCAAAATGTCCCGGAAGATATCGTTCATGAACTCTTGGAAAACAGCAGGGGCATTGCATAGGCCGAACGGCATCACTAAATACTCGTAATGTCCCGAACGTGTGTTAAACGCGGTTTTCCATTCGTCCCCGTCCCTTATACGAATAAAGTTGTAGGCTCCTCTTAAATCGAGTTTGGAGAATATAGAGGCACCTTGTAGACGGTCGAAGAGTTCTGAAATTAAAGGAAGGGGGTACCGTTTTTTTACCGTAATCTTTTTAAGCCCACGAAAGTCGATACACTGTCTTAAGGAGCCATCCTTCTTTTTCACGAAGAAGAAGCCTGCCCCGGCGGGGGGGGGGGGTAGAATTCCAGATAAACCCCTTCTTAAGATTCTCCTGGATGTATGATGTCATCGCTTCCATCTCGGGCACAGATAGGGGATAAGACTTGGACTTAGGGAGTATGGTTCCAGGAATCAAATCAATGGGACAGTCATAAGAGCGATGAGGGGGATTTTATTGAAGACATCTAAGTATTCATGGTATACTTTCGGCAAAGCGGAGTAGGAAGATGAGGTGGTGTCGAGGCCAGC
Organism: Ascaphus truei; assembly: GCF_040206685.1. Classification (NCBI taxonomy): domain Eukaryota; kingdom Metazoa; phylum Chordata; class Amphibia; order Anura; family Ascaphidae; genus Ascaphus; species Ascaphus truei. The sequence goes on along the minus strand of NC_134483.1, from coordinate 210,054,828 downwards.
GAGCACGGCAACAGAAGGAGAAACCGCCTTCTCTGCGGTAACAGCCCATTGGATCGGCAAAACATTGGTCCAATCTATACGTGGGTTGTGCAGCTGAAGCCACGGCAATCCTAGAATAACTTGGACAGCAGGGGAGTGGAAAACATCGAAGACTATTACCTCAGTATGACCATCTGTGGTGGTCAGGGTAAGTGGAATAGACTCCCAAATGATGAAGGCTGGTTGAAGCGGTCGACCGTCAATAACTTCCAGGCCGATGGGTGACTTTTTCTTGACTAACGGTATCTGTTTGCTGCAAGTGATGGTATGATCAAGAAAGTTGCCACCAGACCCGGAATCGATGAAGGCTTCAACCTCTACTTGAAGATCCAGACCCACAAGAGTTATGGGGAGGAATATTTTCTTCGGAAGTTCCTTAGGGAGAGAGGGGCAAGAAGAAATAGTACCCTGTAGAAGCCCCTCTACATTTACTGGGCGTTCCCGTTTCCCGGTTTCAAGCGGCAGTGACGAAGTTGGTGTTCTGGGGAACCGCAATAGAAGCAGAGACCCTCCTCACGGCGTCGCGCTTTCTCAGCGGCCCGAAGTTGTTGACTACCGATTTGCATCGGTTCCGGGGCGTCCAACGCAGGGAGGGCCAATGGAGGAGACCTAGGAGAAACAGGCAAGGACGAAAGAGAACGAGAACGGTGGCGCTCGTGGCGTCATTCCTGAGTACGCTGATCCATCCGGATACTGAGGGCAATGAGTTCCTCGAGGGATGAAGACCGGGCGTGAGCTGCAAGGTCATCTTTGAGAGATTTGGACAAACCGTGCCAGTATGCCACAGCGAGCGCTTCATCGTTCCACTGGGTTTCTGCAGCGATGGTGCGAAACTCCACTGCGTATCTTGCAGCTGACCTACGAGCCTGAGAGAGATGAAACAAGGAAAAAGCGGCAGTCTCCCTATGCGCTGGTGTGTCAAAAACCTTTTGGAACTCATGCTGGAATTAGGAGAAATCTTGGGTTTTATCAGGTCTGTGTTCCCAGAGGGGAGAAGCCCAAGCGAGGTGTGTCGCCAGTGAGTAGGGCATAGATGTAGGCCACCTTAGTACGACCAGTAGGGAAGTGGGACGGGGACATCTCGAATTGAACGTCACACTGATTCAGGAACCCTCGACAAGTGAGGGGATCACCGTCATACCGATTGGGGGGTGTAATACATGGTCCTGGATTTCTTATAGGCACTGGGACCGGGGTAGATGGTGCAACAGGAGCTTCCCGGGGAGACAAATTAGAAAGTCTTTGTGTGACATTAGTGAGTTGGTCGCTTAAGAATTGCCAATGTTCCATGGAGACACCTTGGCCCACCTCAGGGGGTCTGCATTTGTTGGGCTCTGCATAATGTAACGCCTGTATGCCCGCAGACCTGGCCAGTCCCCAGTACTGAGGTGGGTAAGAGTATAAAACGCACCCACAGCAGTGAGGGCATGCCCGGGGTGTGGTAGTAGCGTTGCCGGGCCTGGAGAGTAAGGGTTAACGTAATACTTGCTGAATCTTAGGTGCCAGAGTTCGGAGGGTAATGTCCAAGTGCCAGAGTTCAGGGGTTTGAGAGTGCAGCGTAGTGATGTCCGAAAGCCAGGGTTGAAGGGCAGGAGAGAGCAGCATATTCAAGTCCAAAGCAGAGTTCAAGTTCAAGCCAAAGGAATCCAAACAGGGGCAGGGACAGGAACCAGGGCTGAAACAGACAAGGGATCTAGGCATAGACACTGCACACACAGGAGCTACAGGAAAGCTATGCAGAGCAAGGACTGAGAGGACAGAGTGGGGTTACATGGGAAGGAGGGCCAATAGGGATGCAGGGAGGAGCAGATGTTTGAGTGGGTACTTGCAGGGATAGGTCAGTGAGAGAAGGGGAGGAAACAGGGAGGTAATCAAGAGTTATAGCCTGCAACCGACGGGGGGCGGAGCCAGAGCGTGGGAGCGGCAAGTAACTAGAGCGGGTGCGCGTGCCCTCTGTAACCCTGCTATGCACGCGCACCAGAGCGTGGGGGAAGACCAGTGGAGGAGGTGCACGGGAGAGGAGACAGAGAGGAAGGAGGAACGGAGGAACGGAGGAACCAGGTAAGGAACGGACAGGGATGACAGAGGCACGCCGAGGAGCGTGTGACCCACAATAGGGAACCCACGAATGGGAACGCGCGCGTTGGGTGAGAGGACCGCACGTGTGCTCATTGGGTGAGGGGACCGCGCGTGTGCGCAGAGTGTGAGCCTGGGCGTGCGGACCGTGCCATGGAGGAATGGCTGACGGAGGAAGGTAGAGATTGGGGACGTAGGGGAGCAGAGGGACTAGGCACTGTGGAACCTGAGGTGACGGGGACACGCTGGGAACTGCGAGTCCCCCGATCCGTTACAGCCACTCCTTGAGTGCCATTTTGAGGGCGAGAAAATCCTGGTTCAAAATGTCGTAGGTCCTTTCTGAAAAAGAACATTTCTTAGAAAAGAAGGCAAAGGTGTAGTTTCCCATGAAAGTCTTTTCGTTGTGAAACGACAGCTCCCGCCCATCCATCAGAAGCATCAACTCAGAGAAAAAATGGTTTGGCTGGATCAGAGTGAATCAGTATAGGTGCTAAAGAAAAGGTTGTCTCTAGTAAGGATCATGATAGAAACTATCAAGTTAGAAACATTTAGAATGAAGCACATGTAATAGTTGGCGAACATCAAGAAGTATTATATGAGCTTACGACCTATTAGCACAGGTCATTCAAGTTGCCAGAATTGTGGTAGATGTTGATAGAGCAGAGCCAGGGAAATCCTGCTTCTGGTATCCAGAGAAGGGAAAAAATAGCCAGGCAACTCCAAACTAAATAAGTGATCAATTTATTGCAAGCTAGAGATACAATAAAAACAGACTACATGAACGCACCTACGCGTTTCATGCAACAGCACTTTATCAAGGTGTTCAAGGTAATGAAAAGGCTGCTTCTTTATACTCACCAAAGCTGTCCGTCGCACAATCAGGATGACGTCATCAGCGCGCGTCCGCAGATGTCGTCGCGCTGACGTAACGTACATCCCCATAGGCCGGGCAGGTCAGGTGGTATGTTGTTTTTTCTTTGAATAAACTTTATTCATACAGGACAATACAACACACAGTGACATTGTTAAAAAAACACAGAAATCTTGTTGCTTGAGAAGCAGCAACCCTGAAGTGATATATAGTGATGAAGGCATGTTAGACAAGATATAATGCAATAAGTCATAACATATAAATAATAACAACATTAAACATCATCATACACTACCGACACACTTTATCCTAGTGCGGCTCATTCCGCAAGCCGGGAAATGTCCCGGCTTGCGAGCCGCACTCCCTCAGCGTGCCGCGCATCACCGATGTGCGGTCACGCGTCATCGGGTGCCAGCGCCCCCTGCACGTGCAGGGAGCCCTGGTGTCCCGCGATGTGGGGGACGGCGGCAGGGGGTTCCGGGGGACCCGGCGGACCCGGCAGCGGGAAGGAGAGCGCCCCGATCGGAGGGCGCTCTTCCGCTGCTTCGGCGCGCGCCAGGTTACTGCTGCGGCCGAGAACGGGCAAATGCTCGAATAAACTCGGCCGCAGCAGTATGTGTATTATTAATATATCTAAGCCTTTTCAACAAAATATATATAATCAGGGCATAAATTAAAAACCTTAAAAATGTCAATATGCGTGGAATTATACAATCAAAATAGAACTATTGTGGTCACATAATCCCCCATATAAGGGGAGTAACTATGCTAATTCAGTTATGATTATGATACATGAGTACTGTAATTAAACCCACACATATTGACACATATTGTAAGAATGTAATATAGACCCTATGGTAGACACAGACAGGATAAACATGAACAGTGATTGGGAAAGCATAAAAATCAAACATATTAAATATAATTAATTATTAAAATTAAGATTATAATATTATAATTAATAGTATAATAACAAAAATTATAAAAAATATATATTAACAAAAAATATATATAATTAAGTCTGGTGAAAACCATAATATATAGTTAATGATTAATGCAACTGAACCATAAATTAATAACATAATAAGTATGATTTATATATATAATTAAAGTTACAAAACATGACTCAAATCCCAATCAATGTTCATGCCTAGAGGTGCTCTTGTTCTCAGGGTGAAAATCCAGTATGCTTCGCGTCTGTCCAACAGTTTGGTTCTGTCTCCACCCCTTGGGGGCATCGGGATATGTTCGATACCCTGGAATGTGAAAGCACCTCTACTGCCATTAGGACAACTGACAAAATGTTTTGATACTGGGTGATTTTGATCTCTATTATTGATGAGTCTTAAGTGCTCCAGTATCCTAACTTTTAAACATCTAGTGGTCCTTCCGACATACTGTCGGCCACATCCACATTTTAACAGATAAATAATAAAAGTAGAGTTACAATTAATAAAGGACTTTATGTTGTAAGTCATTCTTGTAACAGATAAACAAAATGTTTTTTCTTTGATTCATTTTAGGACACCTTGCAATGAGTGCAGGTGTATGATCCTTTTGGCAGTAAGGATCCTTCCACATTTGTTAATCCAAAAAGACTCTGTGACAATGAGGTAGACAGTGTTTTGGCACGTTTAAAAATAACATTTGGACCTGCCGCAACATAGGGCTTTAGAACAGGATCTAATGATAACACATTCCAATGTTTTCTTAGAATACATTTAATGGCTTCTGCCTGTCTGCTGAATGGGGTAATGAAGGAGGGACTGTCATTGAACCTAGTTTTTTTGGGTTTATGTCCCAACAAGGATTTTCTATCCATAGTTGAGACCTCTTTTATAGATATATCTAAGTCCCTCCTACTATATCCCCTCTGCAGAAAGCGTCTATACAAGTCATTAGATTGAAGTTCATGATCATGATCATTTGAACAATTACGACGTATTCTCATAAACTGACTTTTAGGTATCCCTCTGAACATGGCTGGAGGATGACAGCTACTTGCCCTAAAGAATGTATTACGGGAATTCGGTTTCCGATAAAGAGTGGTCTGAATATTAAGTGTAATATCAATGTATAAACATAAATCTGAATAATTTATATGTTGTACGTAATAAGAGTGAGTGAAAAAAAGATTATAATTATTAGCGTTAAGTGCTAAAATAAATTCATGCAGTGTAGTGATGTCACCTTCCCAAATGAGTAGAAGGTCGTCAATATAACGCTTGTAAAATAAAATGTGCTCTCTATACTTGTTCAATTCTCCAAACATGTGGAACGATTCCCACCACCCCATAAAGAGGTTAGCGTAGGATGGGGCAAAACTAGTGATAATAATAATAATAATATCAATAATATCATAAAGAGATCAAAATCACCCAGTATCAAAACATTTTGTCAGTTGAACTAATGGCAGTAGGGGTGCTTTCACATTCCAGGGTATCAAACATATCCCGATGCCCCCAAGGGGTGGAGACAGAACTAAATAGTTGGACAGACGCGAAGCATACTGGATTTTCACCCTGAGAACAAGAGCACCTCTAGGCATGAACATTGATTGGGATTTGAGTCATGTTTTGTAACTTTAATTATATATATAAATCATACTTATTATGTTATTAATTTATGGTTCAGTTGCATTAATCATTAACTATATATTATGGTTTTTCACCATACTTAATTATATATATTTTTTGTTAATATATATTTTTTATAATTTTTGTTATTATACTATTAATTATAATATTATAATCTTAATTTTAATAATTAATTATATTTAATATGTTTGATTTTTATGCTTTCCCAATCACTGTTCTTGTTTATCCTGTCTGTGTCTACCATAGGGTCTATATTAAATTCTTACAATATGTGTCAATATGTGTGGGTTTAATTGCTCATGTATCACAATCATAACTGAATTGGCATAGTTACTCCCCTTATATGGTGGATTATGTGACCACAATAGTTCTATTTTGATTGTAGAATTCCACGCATATTGACATTTGTCCTCTGTGAACTACAAGGTTTTTAATTTATGCCCTGATTATATATATTTTGTTGAAAAGGCTTATATATATTAATAATACACATATGATGATGTTTAATGTTGTTATTATTTATATGCTATGACTTAATACATTATATCTTGTCTAACATGCCTTCATCGCTATATTTCACTTCAGGGTTGCTGCTTCTCAAGCAACAAGATTTCTGTGTTTTTTTTTAACAATGTCACTGTGTGTTGTATTGTCCTGTATGAATAAAGTTTATTCAAAGAAAAAACAACATACCACCTGACCTGCCCAGCCTATGGGGATGTACGTTACGTCAGCGCGACGACGTCTGCGGACGCGCGCTGATGACGTCATCCTGATGGTGCGACGGACAGCTCTGGTGAGTATAAAGAAGCAGCCTTTTCATTACCTGTACACCTTGATAAAGTGCTGTTGCATGAAACGCGTAGGTGCGTTCATGTAGTCCATTTTTATTGAATCTCTTGCTTGCAAGATCACTTATTTAGTTTGGAGTTGCCTGGCTATTTTTTCCCTTCTCTGGATACCAGAAGCAGGATTTCCCTGGCTGTGCTCTATCTACATCTACCACAATTCTGAATCTACACCTGGATGGACTGCACGCCATAGACGATGGGAGTGTCCCATGAAGTGTACAGGTAAAGAGCCACAGTGCCTTATGATATATCCTGTACACAACGGACATTATTTCACATATATCTACATTCTGGTTGGGTGTTTATTGAAGTGTCAATTGATGTGGGTGTCATGTGGACTCCACTAGACATTAATCCTCCAGCTTAATTACATTGTTATACTGTGGACACTCCATCTTCATCTGGATACTCATTCATATATTCTCTACAGACGGAACCAGGTCTAATTGTTGAGCACTACACTCACTCTACTATCATTCAAGTTGCCACTTTGACTGGTTCCATTTAAAAAACATCGGAGGGGATGATATACCCTAGGAAGTCATTTTTCTTTTGCTCAAATTGACACTTCTACAAATTAACATAGAGGTGGTTTTCTCAAAATATTTGTAGCACTTGCCTGACCTATGCCTGGTGCTCAACCAGAGAGTGATCCAGGATCTCACAATAGATTTCATTAATAAAGTCTTGAAATACCCAAGTGGCATTGCACAAACCAAAGGTCATGACCCAGTATTTGTAGTGACCATCCCGTGTATTGAATGCCATCTTCCACTTGTTCCCTTCCTGAATGTAAATGTGATTGTTTGACCCACGTAACTCCAGTTTGAAAAATGGTTGCTCCTCGTAGACACTCAAAGAGTTCAGTTATCAAAAACAATGGATACCAGTTCTTTATGGTGAGCTTGTTCATACCCTGATAAACTTTACATGGTCTTAAGGAGCCATCTTTCATCTCGACAGAAAATTATTCTGCCCCAGCTGGAGAATAGGACTTGTGGATAGAGCCCAGTTGAAGATTCTCCTGAATGTACTCTCGCATAACCTTTATTTTGGGCTCAGAGAGTGGATAGGTTCAGCCATGGGGAAGCACAAATCCTGGCAGGAGATCGATGGGGCAGTCATATGACCTGTGTGGTGGTAGTTCCTCTGCCTGTTTTTTTTATTAAAGAAACCAGTATACTCAATATAGGCACTACAGTATGAAGCCCCAGACCAGAATTTTCAGAAGGGTAGTGAATGTCCCAATATTTAGCGAGGAACTGGGAGACAGGACACAGAGCAGGGACTTCCTTATTTTGTCACCTGACCAGCGACCCAATCAATACTAGTTTTATGGTGCTGTAGCCCCAGGAAACATAACAAGAAGGTACAAATAGAGGAATAAATGACGTCAAAGGTTATGAAGAATAACCACAGTGACAAGCATCGGGATAGTTTCCTGAGTAATCGTGCCAGGAATAAGAGGTTTCCTATCAATGGATTCCACAACCAAAGGAATTATTGTGAGAAATAAGGGAATGTCATGAGTTTCCTGCAGTACCAGAGTCCACAAAGGCCTGTGTATGTGTGTGTGTAGTCCACCATGGTAAGTTGATAGGAATCAGAAGTCGTTGACGTGACCTTGGATGAGGAATAACCAAAATGCCTAGGGAGGATTCCTCCACACTCTCTAGAAACTGGCGTTTCCCAGGTTAGCAAGACAATTCAAAGGAAAATTGGTGCTATACCCCCACAGCATAGACAGAGACCGTTGGTACATCTCTGGTGCTTCTCCTCTTTGGACAACTTCGTACGAGCAAACTGTATGGACTCTTCTTCAGCTGGAGGTCCCCCCAAGGGGCCCTGTCAGAAGATGGCCCCTAGAGTCTGATTATTCCAACTTCTCTTGGCAGCTTTGGTCTGAAACTCAATGAAGTATTGCCCCACAGTGTGTGGACTCTGATGATTCTGGAGTAGAAAAGTACAGGCAGAGGATACTTATTCTTGGGCATCAAAGACCTTCCAAAAGGCCTGGATGAAGAATCATTCACCAAGGTAGCATTTCTCTCCCACATTACAGATGCCCATGCCAGAGCCTTGGCGGAGAGCAGGGAGATGATCTACACCCCCCGTGCCCATTAGTAGTGGAGAAAACATGGATTGCTGGAGTTTGACCTGGATAGAGCCCTGGTTTAGGAATACCCTGCAGGCAGCAAGATCTCTTCCATAGTATAGAGGGGCATGTACACAAGGTTCCTAATGGACTTGAGGAGTGGCAAGTGTGGGTGTTACCAGAGTTATTAAAATATGGAGGGTATTCAGTCTGGCACTGATGATTTGCAGAAAAGAGGATATAAGAGCCAATTGTTGGCCTTGATCTGAGAGGTGTTGCTCATGGTTTCCTAGAAGCTGCCCTTGCAAGGGAACAGCCTTCCCTACCTCAGAGGGTCGATTTTGACCAGAGCATAATGTAACAATGCTTGTCTCATAACAGGTAGTGAACCTAATGGGCTGAGGTAAAATAGGAGTTCATCTAACGTGAACTGAGAGTAAGAGTCCTGGATGAGGATAGTGAAGTCGGGGTCACAGGCAAGGGTCGAAGCAGGCGGCAGAGAATCGGAGTCAGGGTCACATGCACAGGTCAAGGCAGACAGCAGAGGATCAGAGTTGGGGTCGCAGACCGGTCAAAGCTGGATGCAAACAAACAGGAAAAAGCTGGAGGCTAACAGGAACATACATGAAACCATGCTATGTCAACTTTCTGGAGGAAGTCCAGCTGTGTATTTATACACAGGATGCTAGTGACCAAGATAGCCACTGCAACCTCAGTGCAGGTGCTAGACTTCACTAGTTTCTCACATACCCACTATCTTGATAGCTGGGCTCATTTTGATCCAAACATGGCACCATATTATTTATAGTCAAATCTGTATTTTATTTCATAGCAAACTGCTTTTTAAGTAGTAAACGTCTAAAAAAAAGAATAAGATCCTGAAGACAATCAAATTTATCAACAGAGGTACTACGTAAAACATAAAATTCCTCTACCAAGGACTAACCGCTTTATCGCCGTGAGTACATGATATTCAAACTGGTAATGTCTGTCTCTGCGGGAATTGCGATCTGGTGGTCTCTGTCGCATTACTTATTCGTCTTGCGTCCACGATATGCCCATTTCCTTCTTTCCCTTAAACATCTTGCCTCCTCAACATGTCTTATTCCTGGATCTTGGTCTTGTAGAGTTCCTCTTAAAAAATGATTTAGAAAAATTTAAGACATCTAAAGAAATCTACAGCATTTTTCTCGATATCTGTATCAGATGAATTAGCAATAAAAAAGGACAACGTGGTTTTTTTTTTGGTTTTTTTAACATTCTTATATACCTCGAGAGTTTCTCCAGATGCATACAGTACTTTCGTTTTTGCTAAATCAGTGGAATCTCTCAGGAACGTTTTCTTTTTCATATCCATCACTTGCGTTCCAAAATTAATCAGATCTTTTTACAGAGATCATCAAAGTCAGATAATGCCTTAGTTGTCTCAAAAACCTTGAACTCATGTTTTTTTCTTGGCAACATCCTATTTAGTCTTAGCGAAGACTGAACTATCGTGCTCTAAAATAAGATTAATAAATTCTATGGAACAACAATTTAGCCCATTCTCTCACTTTATAATTTAAACGATTCATCAACCATTCAAGTAGAAAATACCTTCAATCTCAATCCATGTGGAATCATATTTAGCCTAATATATTGTTCCAGACTCGATATGCTCCATGTCTTCATTTGTTTAAAAAGCAATGCTTTCAAATCTTTAGTAATCCTATCAAACGTCCCAAATTCAATAGTTTCGTAAACAAAACAATCCTCCGTAGCGAAAATGTCCTGTAGCTTATTTAACCATCTTTTTTCCATTATATCACAGTCAACTATATTACATAGGTGATTCATAGTAAAACAAACATGTACCACGGCTCTACAGTCTCTACATATACAATAAATCAATACAATTAAATAATAAAATGTGCCAGCATCCACAAAAAGCCTACAGAAAAACTGCACTAACACGTACATGTAAGAAAAATATTAGCACACTGTGTATGAAGTTGCAGAGTAAGATTAAGTTCAATGTTTATTTCACGAGAAGCCTGTATTAGTGAAGATTATATTTTACAACTCTCAGAGGCAATAATCCAAAATCCAAATGTGGCCTTAAAAAACTGATTGGTATATTTCAGAAATACGTACTAAGGATTACTAAGCCTGTTAGTATATCAAAGGTTTCAGAAGGGGAGTTATTTACTAAAGTCTCCCGGCTGGGGCAAAATCTGTGCAAAATAACGTTACCAGATTTATCAAAGGAAAAGTTCCCATTGCTTTGAGTGGGAATCCTTTACTTTGATGAATATGGTTCTGTTTTTTGCTCTGGTTTTGCCCCACCTTTGCAGCCAGGAGACTTAAATAATTAGACCCAAAGGAGTTTTGTTTTTTAAGTTGCTCAATGAATTAAGTTGTGCCAAAAAGTGCATGTTCTGTAACACTTCAAATACAGCCAAGTTTAATCCTGGTTTGACTTTTTGCCCAGAGTTACAAAAGCGATTAAAAAATTTTGTTTAGCATTGCAGTCGTTGTTTTGTCGGTACACTGAGAAACAGAGAAAAGGTCCTCTTTATGTGCACTCGGCATCAGCAGTGATCCCCCTAGATTAAAAATGAATTGTTATTATTCAAATTAAAATGAGAGATTCAAATAAATACTTATAAATATCACCAAAATTAAATATAAATATAAAAGTGTATCTTCTTTACCCATCTTTGCATTACCCCTCAATTACTACAGGAACATAAAATGTAGAGCTGAGCTATGTTAGACATTACACTCATACTGTATAGTGATTCTTTTTTGTTTCCAGTTACGTATTATTCATTGTGGTCACAGCAATATAATTACGCAACAAAATGGCAGACCATAAACTTACTGTGCACATAATTACTTACATAGTATTTGCACAAGAGCTCAGCAAGATAAACAAGTGACCAACATGATCCACCACATTCATTCTCACAAAATTAAGGCCATTCTCCAGTCTCTATATTTAATATTCACTTGGTACAAATTACTTATTCTAAGCCATCTATGTTTACTGACTGAAGTAAAAGTGTCTTCACCTAGGAATATTATTTAAGTTCAATAGTTACCAAATGAGTACAACATTAACTTTTCAGAAGATCCTATCACGCATTCCAAAGCATTCAAATATATTGTCCACCACTGTTAACCAGCTGCATTAATAATAGCCTGTAAGTACGTAACGCTGCCGTTAGAAGAATATGTTTATAACTTATATTAAGTACTCAGTAATAAAGAATTTGCTGTTTGGGAAATGCCTTTGCAAACATTTCATAATGCCATTTGTTAACACAGATGGTTGAGTGGTAGATTGGTTAAATGTTCTGTAATTGGTAACTGCATTAAGATTACCAGACAAATTCACTGATGTCATTTGTGATGAAATGTGAAACAACAGTTATCGGAGTTATTTCAGTATCACACATGTTTTATTGATACGACCATGGCTACAATCTGTAATGTTACCTTAAGGTAGTTGATTTTAAATCAATTACTTTCCTTTTTTAATAACATGGGATATGCATGACATTTATGTGCCATGTTGATATTGACTTTAATCATTCTTTTTAACATCAATATACAAATGGATTGGTATTGAAGCATAGTGCTGTGCATAGCAAATAAAGATATCCAGCAGAGGGCAGGCATCCTCCAGGTAAAATATCACTACTCAGAATGATAGCGAATTTGTGAAGAAAAGAACCCCAATAATGAGAGCACTCAAAGGAAGGTCTACAGCTCAGAAACACCTCAAAACAGGGACAGAGTGTGTGTCACAAATCCCTCTAAGAGGGATAGGTTTGATGCTTGGTATGAATTGATGTATTGATTATAATACGTTTTTAATGTGAGCTATGCTCAAAAAATAAAATGAATTGTGAACACAAAATGTGTGTCTTGGTACTATTTGTTCTCTATTAATTTCTAACAATAAAGCCTTAAAAAGTGCGAATTAAAATGAAAAAACCCTCTGCAGGGAAGATATCGATGGCTTGCTGGGCTAAGGTGAGGACCAACAAAGTTTGCAGTGATAGGTGAAATAGATAAGTATCTGTTCTCTTTGGTAAGTTAAATAATAGCCAGATAATCGTCAGACTAGGTATATAAAGCAGAGGTACTGCGGATGAAAAGATGAGCTACTTGAATTAATTCAATAATTGAATGCAAGGTAGCCGAATGTTAGCGAAGCTTCCGATACTTATAAGCCTCCTAATATATAATGTCTCAAATAGGCTCAGCTGAGTTACAGTAAAAGAAACAGAGTCATTCGATACTTAGTCGCTCTATAGTATCCTGTGTTAGACTTACGATCAGTTCAGTGTCAGTAAAGTGCACACAGTATGTCTGCGGGATGCGCCGCAATTAACACACAAGTGGCAGACTGTGTCATTAATTGGCAATTGCATTTGAACAAAAAATATCTATAGACTCTACACTTAGATCTATGAAGATTGATTAACAATCTAATTGGTGGCCATATAATGCTAAGAGCCACTATTTATAGGTAACTCTTAACTCGTAATCGTAGCTTATCGTAGCGTAGTTGAGTACTTAAAAATAATTGTATTAGTATTCATAGTAAAATAAGGGGGTATACATAGAAACATGAGGAGTGTTAGATATCCTTGGTCAGTAGTGCCAATACATCCAAAACAACAAATAGTGGTCGGCCTAGGTTAACGTCAATCGTAATAAACTAATATCCTCTTGACTGTAAGTGTCTTTATTTTTGTATAGAGAGATATTAAGCTTAGAAAATACAACTAGATATTTATGATCATTTATATTGTGGTGGTAAGAGTCGTAATCCTGCCCATATATTGCTGCTGGCGCAGCTAGCGTAGTTTGCTCATTGTATGGTAAATATATTAAATTCACTCCTGACCTTAATACCCGTACTACTATATAATTAAAAGAGTGATGGTGTGACTCCAGTACTATTCACTGTAGTCAACTTTTAGTATTACCAACACATTCAAAGAGTGAAAATAGTGGGGTCTCAAATCCCTATTGCACTCATACTCAGTCAGAAAATACTAGCTCTCTAGTGTCTGATCAGGATACTAAGATATGAGACACTATATAGTAAATATAAGCTAAAATAGCTAGATGTTAGGCTTTTTGACAAAGCTATAAGAATAGATCGTTACTCTCTGAGGATTTGTGAAAGTATTCCAAGGGAAAAAGATATCTTAATACTGTATAGGTATTTAATCTGTTCCCATATATTCTTCCTTCGTAGGGTTAAAATATAATTAGTATATATAATTAGTACAGGCCGTGTGAGTAATAGTATTAGTATTCTCCCTTTTTTTCAATTCTCATTGCCCACTGTTTATTCAGTATAATAAAGGGTTCATTCCTGAGGGACTTCTGTGTTTGCAGGGGATAAAGAAACCTCCCTCAAGACTGCACTCACACATGTCTGTGTGAGTGTTTGCAGTCTTTACTGCTTTTTATTTCATCTTAGAACCTGAGTTCTGTTAATTCATCACCTCCCATTTTTCATCTATTCATTTGTTTATTCCGAGGGTTACACTGCATCGAAGAACAAGAAGCAGAAGTGAACAGACGGAGAAAGAAGAAACAAGACACAAGAAAAGAAGAGAAGACCAAAAGAAACCTTGATGCAACAGCATTTGCACAAGGCCGTGTAAGTGTTTATTATATTATACTCTATAACATCCCTACGTCTATTGTTTCAGGGACCAATACACCTGAACCCAAATCGATATTCCTATTTACCCCTCAACCTGTGCTCCCCCATTTTTACTTTTTGTATCCCTACATCCTGGATAGATCCTTTCGGGGTTTTTTGAGTCACAGGAAGAGACCAAGAAGCGGAGGGAGACCTTATGAACTTCTAAGGTTGTAAATTTATATATTTCTATTTCCCTACCCACATCCTATTTAGAGGTAGCGCCCGGGTTTCTCCTTCTACTTTAATATCTTTCTATACAGAAATAAAGACACTTACAGTCAAGAGGATATTAGTTTATTACGATTGACGTTAACCTAGGCCGACCAGCATTTGTTGTTTTGGATGTATTGGCACTACTGACCAAGGATATCTAACACTCGCCGTGTTTCTATGTATACCCCCTTATTTTAATATGAATACTAATACAATTATTTTTAAGTACTCAACTACACTTATCATACCAAAGTACTAGAGTGCTTTCAGTTACCATAGTGAAGATTATCCAAGGATGGCAGCGGAGCACAGCTGAAGGATGGGGTCAACACCAGCAATGAAGGGGTTAAAAATACTTCTTTAATGAAACATGGTGCAAAACGGGGGGAGACAGCAACAACTCTAACGCGTTTCAGGCTATGCAGCCCTTTTTCAAAGAGTGAAATCGCGTCTCCACTACCCGCAGTTATGAAGGGGAAACCCCGCCCACCTTTCCCAGAGATGCCGTGCGGTTTTCGCGCGGATGCTAGCCAGCGCTCTCATTGGTCAAAATGGATCTCCAACCAGGAGCTGATTCGGAGAGGCGTCTCTGGTGGCTGTGAGTATCGCGCGTTTTTCGCGCGAGTACCAGCTGGCGTTCTGATTGGTCAGAATTAGTTTCCAATCAGAATACTGATTTGGAGAAGCGTCTCTGGTAGTCAGGGTTACCCGTTCAGCCGCGGGAGTGGGAAAAACAATAAAGGGTATAACATACAATAATAAGTGAAAACAAACATATAATATATTAAAAAATCAATGAATACGCAATCGGTTTCCTCATATGGATAGACTCAGGATATGGAATAGCCTACGGCTTATTAATGATACACAGTGTATAGTTTAATCAGAGGAATATAATTAGATCAAGCCCCTAATTTGTTTCTAATCGATATACAGGGCAAAGGATTATTCATAATAACATTATAATGATGAACAGTTTATTCCTATTCTGTGTAGAATAATGGATATATACTGAATCCATAGGGAATTTAATTCACAAGTGCAAAAGAAGGAAGAGGGAATAGATGGGAAGAAGAATAGGAGGGGGAGAAGGAAGGGGGGGGGGAGGGAAAAAAAGGGGAAAAAAGAATAAAAACATAATATACATAAAGAAAACAAATCGTTATAATAGATATAAACCTTATGGGTGTATTGAGCATAACCCATAAACAAATCAAGTGAGAAAGTGTTTCAATTCCCAGTCCTGGTTCATGCCCCTGGGTGCCATTGTCCCAAGGGCATAAATCCAGAACATCTCCCTACGGTTGAGCAAAGCTTCTCTATTGCCTCCCCTGACATGAGTCTGAATGTGCTCAAGGGCACTGTATGTAAAAGATCTTAATGTTCCTACAGGGCAGTGATTGAAGTGGCGTGCGACCGGGTATCTGTCATCACGTTTCTTTATACTCCTGATGTGTTCATTAATTCGAACTTTTAGCGGTCTTATTGTACGGCCCACATAATTACTCCCACAGGGACAGTTAAGTAGATATATTACAAAGTTGGTGTTACATGTAAGAAATTTCTCAATACGATAAATCTGATTAGTATGTATATTTTTAATAGATTTATGTTCTTTAGCGTATCTGCATGTGTTACAGTTCCCACACTTGAAAAATCCCCTTGGGGTTGTCGGGGTGGGTTTCTTGGTAGAACAGAACAAACTCGGTGATATATGGTTCCCAATAGTTTTAGCCTTTTTGAAGACTATTTTGGGGTTAGATTTAACTAAACTCTCTAGATCTCTATCTAGTTTCAGAATAGACCAATGTTTTTGTAGGATGCACCTAATCTGTTCTGCCTGTTTTGAATAAGTGGTTATGAAGAGTGGTACCTGGGGGGTTGTGTCTCCCTTAGTGTTAATTTCTCCTCTTTTCTTTCTAGTGTTTTTTCTATTCTTATTTAGGAGCTCTGCTCTATCCATTTTGAGTGCGTTCTCAAACGCGATCTCTAGGTCCTTCTCTCCATAACCCCGACTCAGAAATCTTTTTTTGAGTTCCTCAGCCTGAAGGAGGAAAGATTGTTCCGTGGAGCAAATCCTCCTTAGTCTGAGAAACTGTCCCTTTGGAATACCCCGAATGAGGGATCTCGGGTGAGCACTGTTGGACCTGAGCAGCGAATTCCTAGAATTTGTTTTTCTAAACACATTGGTCTGTATATTTAGATCAGTGTCTATGTACAGGCTTAAATCAAGATAGTCGATATTGGTTTCATGATAAGTATGTGAAAATTTCAAATTATAAGTATTTGCCTCTAGATATTCAAAAAAGGAGTGTAGAGTGTCCATATCACCGTTCCAAATTAATATTAAGTCATCTATAAATCTACGGTAAAACATAATATTGTGCCTGAAAGGATTTTTTATCACCAAAAATGTGAGTGTTCTCCCAAAAACCCATAAATAAATTCGCGTACGAAGGTGCAAATGACGTGCCCATTGCTGTGCCTTGTGACTGTAAATAATATTGTTTGTCAAACATAAAATAGTTATGTTGTAACAAAAACATAAGTGAATCTAATAAAAAAGTGCTCTGTGCTAAGTTAAGGTTAGAGTGATTAAGGAAGTGACTTATAGATTTAGTGCCCAAAGTGTGATCAATTATGGTGTATAGTGAGGTCACATCCAGTGTGACCCACATGAAAGTGTTGGACCATTTTATATTTTGAATATCTAGAAGCAAATCTGAAGAATCCCTCAGGTAAGAAGGGAGTTCTTTTACAAATGTCTGCAAAAAATAATCAACGTACCTAGATAAACCATCTCCCAAAGATCCAATACTGGAAATAATAGGTCTGCCAGGAGGGCTAACCAAAGATTTATGGATCTTTGGGAGATGGTGAAAAATAGGCACGTTGGGAAATGGGTTATATAAATAGGCGACTTCTTGTTTTGTGAGAACACCTAATACGATGCCCAGGTCCAACAGGTCACGAATTTCCACCAAAAAGGCTTGTGTGGGATCTTTATCCAACTTGCAATATGATTTAACATCACTAAGCTGTCTTAGGGCTTCTAAATGGTAAGCCTCTGAGTGCATCACGACCACTGCACCCCCTTTGTCCGCACTCTTTATAACTATATTTGATCTTTTCTTGAGTGTGGCAAGATGTAAATGTTCCTCTTTTGTCATGTTATTAAAGGGGGGTGTGGTAAATGAGTAACCCTTGGCCATAAGTTGTAGGTCTTTCTCAACCAATTTCTCAAATGTCTCTAAATGAGGGCCTTTAGTAAAGTTCGGGCAGAAGATTGACTTGTTTCTAAAGGAAGTGTGCTTGGTTCCAGTGAGGAATGCCAGTTGTTCTTCCTTATCTATACAGTCTGCAATTTCTTCTTCACCTATAAGGTCAGTAAGGTCTTGGATGGCGCCAAACTCTCTAAAAGATAGTCTAAACCCCCGTGTGTCATCAATCAGATGGTGGGGATCAATAATGTCCCCAGCATCTGATGGAGGAGACACGGGGATATGAACATCCTTTGATGAGAAAAAAATTTTTAGGGAAAGTTTCCTAATGAATCTCTGGAGATCTATAATTGTGCTAAATAAATCAAAGTCATTCATGATGGCAAAATTGAGGCCCTTATTCAGGACCGCCAGCTCTCCATCCGAGATAGAAACGCCTGAAATGTTCAAAACATTATTAATATTTGTTATGGATCGATCTTTCGTTTCTTTATTGCCACGTCTTTTTGGCGAGCGCCTAGTCCTTTTGGATAGTTTTTTGAGGACTTATTGCTTCGTAATTCATAGGAAGTAGACGCTTCCATATGAGGAAACCGATTGCGTATTCATTGATTTTTTAATATATTATATGTTTGTTTTCACTTATTATTGTATGTTATTGTCAGGAATCCGCTCCGCGGGTTACTGGTTACCTTACCTTGCAGACCGGTGCAGTTCTGGAACAGCTCTCCTGATGTTTGCTGCAGCCTGGATTCACTCACCAAAGCTATACACACTCCCTCTGGTATCTACTGCAGCTGTGCAGCCTATTATGCCACCTAGACTTGCATTCATTCATTGGAGCAATACCTTCACACCCCCGCTGGGGATTGGCCTGCTGGCCTTTAAGTATTGCCTTCCCATATGCTCCTTACCGAGCATAGTCCTTACCGGATGTCACCAACTGTTCTGCCACAAGCTCTTGCTTGTACTCCTGTGCTGAAGCGGAGGTTTCCCTTGCGTCCTTCAGCTTCCTGTTCCCCTTGTGCTGAAGCGGAGCTTTCCCTTGCGTCCTTCAGCCTCCTGGATTCCTGCACTGAAGCGGAGGTTTCACCCCTGCGTCCTTCAGCCTCCTGGATTCCTGCACTGAAGCGGAGGTTTCACCCCTGCGTCCTTCAGCCTCCTGGATTCCTACACTGAAGCGGAGCTCTCCCTGTGTATCTACAGCTTCCTGGTTCCTGGGGCCTACTCTTTCCCTAATCTAGAGAGGCCGTGTCCTGGTTCCTGCGCTGCTACAGAGGATTCCCTAGCCCGCTCAGGACTCTTGCGCTGTAGCACTGGTTTAACCGTGCAGCTAGGCGGTGTGTAAATCTGGTCTATCTTCCACCTCCTGAGACCAGTACCATGGGCCATGGTCGCCGCACGCGCAGAGACCCCCCCCCCCCCCGCGCTCATAAGCCGAAGCGGGGTTCTCCTGACTCCCTGTTGCCGAACTCCTGCTTGGACAATGTTTATTCTGACGTCTCCTATCCTGACCCTGGCTTGTACAACGACGATGCTGTCTTCTCCAATCCAGACCCTGCTACGTACGACTATGAACTGCGCAATCCGGATCAGCCTGCGAGGTTTAAGGTCGGTGCTTTTACAACCCTACCTCAGCCACGCGGTCCGACCCGAGTTTGTGGCGAGCACAACCGTGACAGTATGCTCGGCCCCACAAACTCGGACCGTCCTGTGGTGAGGGTTGGTAAGTTTCTGTCTAAACTCCTGTCCCGGCCCGCAGACCAGTCCCAGTACCTATGCGAAATGCTACCTCAAATGGGAGATCCGTTTATGTTTGAAGGTTTAACCCCTTTGCAAAAAAAATGCAGTAAAGATCTCTTTTTGAAGGCTTATCGCCTCAAGTACTTAAAACAGCTTCTGGCCGCTAGTATTCTCTTCCCTGATTCCCCTTTGTCCTGGGATAATGTGAATCCTGTGAAACTGGCCACCGCCTGTAATACACTCCATGCCCTGGCCTTATCATTGGACATTTACGTAGTACCAGAGGATCCTCTCCTCATGTTTGCTCACGTACAAAAGATACTCTGCATACTTTCCATAACATTGGACATTTGCATAAGAGAACAGGATTCCCTCCTCGCCAGCTGCGCTGACGCCTGGCGGTCCCGCTCTGCTGCCAGTCCTGTTGCTAAACCTGGGAGCATACCTTCCTCTCCAGGAGATGACAAAACTGTCCCACTAGCATTGCTCTCCAACATAGTTACTACCACGGTCCCTAGCCCTGATTGTTTGCCCGGGTGTCCTGATTCCAATGATATGTCTACTGTAACCCCAACCAAACAGGCCTGTGCGCTTTCCCCGTCTGAGAAAGAATCCCTAAGTTCTGTTCCCAGGGTCATTTCTGTATTAACCCCTGTGGGGCAGTTCTCTGAGTTTCCTTTTGTAATTCCCTGTTCTCTGCCAGCTAAGGTCACGCCCCTAGCACCAGAAGAGAGATCCCTAGTCTTCCCCAATTCAGAGAGAAGTCTAGCTATGTTTTACTCTCAGGTATGGTCTGAATTAACCCCTGTAAATTCTTGCTGCCTCCAAGTTAATGCCTTTGTTTTAGCCTCAGAGTATGAGTCCACAAGTCAGACAGCAGAGGTTGCATTGAAGGAGTCCCCTAACCTTAAGGATTCCTTAGAAATTCTTTGCTATAAATCCCCTGCTTCAGCTCAAGTTTCCGCAGTTTCACCTCCGGAGACTTCAGCTAAAGTTCTGGTTCCTGTAAAAAATATTCAGGAGTCAGGGTTTCCCCTAAGCTTAGCCACAGAGTTCCTCCTCCCGGGTATTTCACTGAACCAGTCTGTCGCCCAGAGAGCGGTGATCCCTGCTTCAGTGCATAGTTCCCACACTGTGGAATCTGCAGTCATTTTTGGTTTCCCAGACATTCCTTACCAAATACCTACTTCAGAGACCAGTACAGTTAGGTTTAAACCCAGTGTACTGTCTGGGTGCTTCTCTTCACTAAGCTTAGGATTAAACGCATACAGTAGTCTATATGTCTCTCCTGGGGTTCATGTTGTGTTCCCAGGAGGGTTTGCTGACACACGGCTTTCTCTCAAAAGTGACGCTTTTTCATTTATACTAGTAAGAAGCCTGCACACTGGTTCCCCTCTCCCTGAATTGTGTCTTACTGGCCCTGAGACTCTGAGAGGTAATGATTTTCCTTCAGATTCTGAATCTCTTCCTACAATGGTTAGCCTGACTGGGGGCCCCCCTGATTTCTCTGTCCAGGCTAATCCTTCAGGGTTCAGCATATCTGTAGTCACTCCCTTAGTACTGTCTGAGGTCACCATGCATATATTACAAGTCTTAGGGTTTAAATCTGAGCAATTTAGCTGTCCTGCCTTTGCTGAGACCCAGTCCCTCAGTGCTGTGTCTAAAAATGCCCCAGCAAACATGGGCTTACTCTGGGAGGAGATGATAGCTCCTGTCTTAAAGGGTATTTTTTCTCACATGTCCAGCAAATCTAGAACCTCTGTAATTGTTTCTAAGTCACTTATCAATACATCTGATTTTTTCTCTAATCAAACCTAGACACCCTTACTATCTGTTAGGAGTCCTGGGATCAGAGATTTTGCACTAGAAAACACACCTATTCCTGTTTGTGTCAGGTTAGGCACCCCTGTGGTTAGGGCCATTGCAGTTTCAGAGAAAACTCCTTGTACTCCTAAGGTGCCTGTCATTAAGAGTTTTCATAAGTCATACTTGCTGCTTGTTGATTCTCAGGTCTCTGTCACTGGGGTACAGATTTCAGCTTCTGATGTTAGTTTCCCTCCCGCCACTACCCTGGCTCTGCCTTTTTCTCAAGTTCCTGATAGGAAAATTCCAAGGTCTATTCCTGATTCACTGACAATACTATCTTCCAATGAAGATTTCCCAGTATTGGAGAGCTCTACTGTTGTTTGCTTATCTGCTCCTGCTAAACCATGGTTTGGGGCCTCGGATTTTTCAGTTGCCCCTGTTATTTCCTCTCAGTTGGAAATACTCTGTACGTATCCCAAGATTTCGGTCCCTATGCCTGGTTTACTGCATGCCTTGTCACCTTCCATACCAATACCGGGAGAAGCTTCCAACCAGCCTATACCCTTACTAACCATTACCTGGGAGCCTTCTAGAGGAAAAATTCCTCGCAAATTCCAACATACAGTGGTCAGCCAAGACTTTTTCTGTTACAAAGTCCCTCCTGGTATATTCGATCAACTAGCAGGGCCGCTGATCCTAGATTCCGATTCCTTTATTAAGGACTGGGCTTTCAGTGGGGGTCCTTCTTCCGTTTCTGCTCTGGAGCCCTCTGATTCTTCACAGCCCTGGATTTCCAAGACATTTTGCGAGGCGAGCCATGTACCAAGGATGTTTCTTCCATCTATCTCATATCCTAGAACTGTACTCATCAAAGAACTGCTCGTTTACGGATGTCCTTTCCACCTAAGGAATTTTAGGAACAACTCAATGTCCCCAAGACCCATGGATGACCCTGTCTGGCTGCAGTTCTCACCGGGGGGTGGGAGTACACTAAGGGTTAACCACGAGTCCCTGGACCACGACTCTAACCCCAATCCTAGACGGTTCAGCAACAATTCCCAGTCCTCCAACTCTATGAGTGTTCATGTTCGCCCGGAGGTCTCACGTGAAGGGGGGGATACTGTCAGGAATCCGCTCCGCGGGTTACTGGTTACCTTACCTTGCAGACCGGTGCAGTTCTGGAACAGCTCTCCTGATGTTTGCTGCAGCCTGGATTCACTCACCAAAGCTATACACACTCCCTCTGGTATCTACTGCAGCTGTGCAGCCTATTATGCAACCTAGACTTGCATTCATTCATTGGAGCAATACCTTCACACCCCCGCTGGGGATTGGCCTGCTGGCCTTTAAGTATTGCCTTCCCATATGCTCCTTGCCGAGCATAGTCCTTACCGGATGTCACCAACTGTTCTGCCACAAGCTCTTGCTTGTACTCCTGTGCTGAAGCGGAGGTTTCCCTTGCGTCCTTCAGCTTCCTGTTCCCCTTGTGCTGAAGCGGAGCTTTCCCTTGCGTCCTTCAGCCTCCTGGATTCCTGCACTGAAGCAGAGGTTTCACCCCTGCGTCCTTCAGCCTCCTGGATTCCTGCACTGAAGCGGAGGTTTCACCCCTGCGTCCTTCAGTCTCCTGGATTCCTACACTGAAGCGGAGCTCTTCCTGTGTATCTACAGCTTCCTGGTTCCTGGGGCCTACTCTTTCCCTAATCTAGAGAGGCCGTGTCCTGGTTCCTGCGCTGCTACAGAGGATTCCCTAGCCCGCTCAGGACTCTTGCGCTGTAGCACTGGTTTAACCGTGCAGCTAAGCGGTGTGTAAATCTGGTCTATCTTCCACCTCCTGAGACCAGTACCATGGGCCATGGTCGCCGCACGCGCAGAGACCCCCCCCCGCGCTCATAAGCCGAAGCGGGGTTCTCCTGACTCCCTGTTGCCGAACTCCTGCTTGGACAATGTTTATTCTGACGTCTCCTATCCTGACCCTGGCTTGTACAACGACGATGCTGTCTTCTCCAATCCAGACCCTGCTACGTACGACTATGAACTGCGCAATCCGGATCAGCCTGCGAGGTTTAAGGTCGGTGCTTTTACAACCCTACCTCAGCCACGCGGTCCGACCCGAGTTTGTGGCGAGCACAACCGTGACAGTTATACCCTTTATTGTTTTTCCCACTCCCGCGGCTGAACGGGTAACCCTGACTACCAGAGACGCTTCTCCAAATCAGTATTCTGATTGGAAACTAATTCTGACCAATCAGAACGCCAGCTGGTACTCGCGCGAAAAACGCGCGATACTCACAGCCACCAGAGACGCCTCTCCAAATCAGCTCCTGGTTGGAGATCCATTTTGACCAATGAGAGAGCTGGCTAGCATCCGCGCGAAAACCGCACGGCATCTCTGGGAAAGGTGGGCGGGGTTTCCCCTTCATAACTGCGGGTAGTGGAGACGCGATTTCACTCTTTGAAAAAGGGCTGCATAGCCTGAAACGCGTTAGAGTTGTTGCTGTCTCCCCCCGTTTTGCACCATGTTTCATTAAAGAAGTATTTTTAACCCCTTCATTGCTGGTGTTGACCCCATCCTTCAGCTGTGCTCCGCTGCCATCCTTGGATAATCTTCACTATGTTTACTCACCCAGTGTGATGCACGCAAAAAATGGATCAAGGTTTCAAAGAAGAGTTTTGATTCTCCCCACTTATGGATTCATGGGGAGTTGCTGACCAGTAACAGTGCCGCAGGTAAGAGAGTTTTTTCTAGTCTAGTGAGGTGCTTTTCTAGCATTACAAATGTACCCTCATTAAAGACAGATTACTCTATTATACCACTTCCTGCTTTATGATGCACTGGGTCCAATACTCTCAATTACTTATTTAGACCTTGTCCTAACCTGTTTATTTATATATTTTTGAGCAACAATTGCCATTGTACCCCCTTCTGCTGTAGCACTGTTTATAGGGAACCTTCCCTTACCTTCTACTTTCAGTTAGCAGATTCTTTTCTCTCTTTTTTATATTATATAATCCTGGGAATAGCACCGTACCAATACGAATACTAGCTGAGCAGGGGTCACGTCCCTTCCCCACCATTTCCCCTCATTTTCTCCCCCAGGTAATCAAATTTAGTCTTAAGTATCCATGCTGAATGGACATAGAGATGGTACTGTACATTTATTTATACAGGTTTAAAAAATTCAGCAGTATCTCCATATAATATTGCTATGAATTATGGGCCTCGCAAACCAATTGGTGTTAACTGTATTAAAAAAAAAAAATAACAACAGGGTGTTTAAAAATAAAAAAAATGGAGGCGCATGCGCGACGGCAACGGAGATGGCAGCATAGGAATCTAGCTCCGTGCCGCGCGACACATAAAACAACTTAAAAACACCCAAATAATAAAGATCTTTACAATAATCAGTGCCAGCAGCCTGTCTGAACATCCCAGGATGGCACCGAAGAAACCGGGGGCGCAGAAAAAAACGAAAACGGTCGATGTAAGGAATTACTTTGGCGGCGCTAGCACAAGCGGGAGCAGGGAGGAAATGGCGCCAACTTCAAACCCCGGCACAGATAATGAAACGGAAGGTGAGGACGACTCCCCCAGCGACCAAGCACTATTACCAGTCAGAAGGTGCGATTTTGAGAGGTTATATAATGACCTTAAATCGCTCCTGCAAGCGGACATAAAAGAAATTAAACGGGATGTGGGGAAGCTGGGCACCAGAACTGATGACTTGGAACGGAAGGTGGACCAGACCATAAAGGCAGTACAAAGGACTGACAAAAAATCGGGGGACTTACAGAAACAAATTGACGAGCTGCGGGAGAGACAGGAAGATACTGAGAACCGGGATAGAAGGAACAATCTACGGATCCGGGGAGTCTCAGAGGGGATAGAGGATTGCAATGACTATGTCACCCGCTGGATTGAGACCCTTCTCCCCGACCTAAACAAGGAGGCCCGGGCAATGGACAGATGCCACAGAGCCCTCCGGGCTCGTCCAGTACATAACGAGCAGCCCAGAGACATTATAATTAGGTTACACTACTTCACCACGAAGGAAGCTATCCTACGACTGACGAGGCCCCTGCCATCTGTGGACTTTGAGGGGAACAGGATGCTGATCTTCCAAGATCTATCCCCAGCCACGCTTCTCAGGCGCCGCGGCCTGTTCCCCATTACAAGGGCCCTCAGGGAGCAGAATGTGCGGTACAGGTGGACCTTTCCGTTCGGGTTGCAGGTAACCAGGAACGGGAGGGCACTCCACATAAAAGACCCCGCAGACGGCCCGGAATTCTTAATCAAACTGGGCCTCAAAGGTGCCCCGGCACCCCCAACGGAGGAGGCAGAAGTGCTGGAGCCGGAGTGGAGTGGAGGGCCTGGATCCCCTCGGACAAAAGGGAAGCGCTGAAATATGGCACCGGTCCTCCCACACTAGCGCACAGTTGCGCAGTTTTAAAGTTATCATGCTGTTACAAACTATCTAGACCCACTGCTTGTTATCTGCCTGCCCACTGGACACACTAACCGGAGGGGTGGGTAAACCGGCCATTTATCAGCCTAGTGTCGCCCAGTTATGCCTCTGATCCGGACGGGTCAAACAGACGCGCCCTCACCAAATGGCACGGCCAGGGGGGAAGCAAGAAGATCACATCCGCCCTGGAATGGGGGGTGACCGACCCAGGGTAAACGGATGGGCAGCTCAATCCCTGCAAAAAGTAAACGGACTTACCTCCATTCAGCAAAAGATGGCGCTGAGGCCGGAGCATGGTGAGTTCCAGCGTGAGACGCAGACGGCAGCGGCTCTCCTAAGGCGGGAAGAAGCAGCGCGCCACACCTCCTCATGGCGGAGCACTCCTCAAAATGGCGTCCGGTCACAGGAAACAGGAAACCAGCTGACAGCCGAGGGCGGATGCACAGCGACGGGCGCCATCTTGGAGGTGGCAAAGGAATCAGATGACGTCATCAGACAGAGACGCACCGCACCGGAAGGCGCGAAAGATTTGCAGAATGCCGCGGAAGTCTCCCACTCGGAACAGGAGGGAAGATACTATAGATGGGACTTGAAGGCCTTGGGAAAGGGGGTAAATTAAGCGGAGAGCCGACTAGATTGTAGAAGAAGGGAGCTTCAGGTATAGTAATAACAGGAGGTAGCCGAGAGGGGCTCAGGGAAGTAGGTTTTAGACTAGATATGGGAGCAAGGAAGGCTAAAATAATAGGAAGGAGAAAAAAGAGGGCGTAAGTAAGTAGGCGAGGGGGAAAGGCAGAGTGAGGGAATATAAGAGTGAGAATTAAAAATAAAGGTATCAGAGATAGAGAAGAGTGCAAGAGATGGGGGGCGGAGAGGTCGCAGGGGAGGAGAATGAGGATGTGCAGGCTAGGGAAAGTTGGAAGCAGGTGGGGGGAAGTAGGCAGATAGGAGAGAGGTAGCAAGGGTAGAGCGAGGCAGGGTTAAGTATAGTAAGCTGGGAATCTGAAGAACATGGTTGGTGACTCGGAGAGAGAGGCAAGGGGCAACAGGATAGAGAATTGATTCTTAAAAGTTGGATTGGCAAACACAGTCACATTAGGCCAAGTTGTGCAGTTAACAAGTTAGGGGATATATCCCCATTTATCATTTAGGGTGTATGAGATGCGCGGACACGGGGTGGGAACCGGCTGGTCTACCCCGAAGTCGGCATAAGCCTCAAGCAGGGGGTGATGGGGGGGGTCTCCCAGAACCACCTAAAGACCTTCGGAGAGAGGGAGGGGGGCAGGGTCCGGGACTCGCCAGGTCCTCAATCCGAAAGGCAGTGATGCGGGAAGTAGGTCAGGGAAGGCCTGGTTCCGGTATCAGTTACATGTGTATAAACGTATATATGTTTGAGTGTTTTGATTTGTATGTATCCTCTCCTAATGTTTTTTCCCTTTGTACCACTCTCCCTTTTCGCGTACCCTACCCACCCATCAAGAGGCAGATGAGGAGACGCTCCGCAAAGAGGGTTGCTGAAACGGAAATCCATGCACCTCCCAGAGGGCCCCGAAGGGCGCAAGAAGTCAACGACAGAATCAGGTCATCAATAAAACACTATGAGTAATGAGGTCAGATGCATATCTCACAATGTGAAGGGGTTCAACGGCCCAGCAAAACGCAAGCTGGCCTTGCGGGACTACAAACGTCTCAGGGCCGATATACTGTTTCTCCAGGAAACGCATTTCTCTAGAGATAGTTACCCAAAATTCTGGGACAAAGATTTCAGAGTAGTACACATGGCATCCGCACAAGTTAAAAAAAGAGGGGTTGCAATAGCTATACATAACAGGTTAGATTTTCTAGTTGAGAAGAAGGTTGTAGATAGAGAGGGCAGATTCTTAATCTTAGTGGGGTCACTACAAGGAAACCCGCTTACGTTAGCATCGGTCTATGCACCTTGCGAAGCCTCGGCGGATTTCTTCTCCCTCTTCTTTAGAAAGCTCCACAGGGAGGCTAAGGGAAAGATGATAATAGCAGGTGACCTAAACAGGACCCTAAATCCCAAATTAGACAGATGCACGTCTACGGATGCCCCCCCTAAAATGGACATTCGGCAAATCACACAGGGGTTAAAAGATTGCCAATTAGTAGACATATGGCGGGAACAACACCCCAGAAGTAGAGACTACACCTTTTTCTCTCACCCCCACAACCGATACAGCCGGCTGGACTACTTCCTTGTATCCAATAGATTGGTTCCGGTGTCTCCCACTCAGGGATCCACGATATTTCGTGGTCCGACCACGCACCCATTGAGCTGCGGTGCTCACTAGATCTGCGGGCCAGACCTGGAGCAAATTGGAGGCTTAATGAATTATTGCTCAAAATCCCAGACATACAGAGAGAGATAGGAGACAGAATCACAGACTTCTTTGCTGAGAACGTAGAGAGTGTCTCGTCCAACACTACCCTGTGGGAGGCCCATAAGGCAACGCTCAGAGGATCCCTCATGTGCCTGGCTGCTAGGCGCAGGAGGGATCAAGAGAAACAAATCAAGGTCCTACAGGACAAGCTGGCGACCCTATCAAAGGCGCATAAACTATATAGAAACACGGACACGCTGCGAGCATTAGCAGATATCAAACAGCAATTGAACATCAAACTAGCCTCCCAGGCAGAAAAGGAGATGAGCTGGTCCAGGCGTAGGTACTTTGAAAAGGCGAACAAACCAGACACCCTATTGGCAAACAAACTGAGAAACAAAATCCCTAATTACCATATACAAACTATACGCACACAAGGGGGAGACCTCACTTCCAATCCTGAGCGGATCGTGGCGGAATTCAAAAACTACTACGAGACACTGTACGATGGAGGTAAGGTCATACACAATCAAAAGACGAGGGATAATCTAGGGGAATTCTTAAAAGAAGCCAAATTGCCGACACTGAGCAGGGTGGAGAAAGAAGCGTTACAGTCGGACTTCTCTTTAGAAGAGTTAACGGAAGTTGTAAAGTCACTTAAACCGGCCAAGGCGCCCGGGCCAGATGGCTTCTCCAACTTATACTATAAAAAATATTTGAAAAAATTAGCCCCACACCTATTGAAGCTCTTTAACTCTATACTACATGGGGCCTCATTCCCAGCCCAGATGCTGCAGGCATCAATCTCCCTGATCCATAAACCTGGCAAGGACCCGGCAGACTGCAAGAGCTACCGGCCCATCTCATTGATTAACACGGATATCAAAATTTTCTCCAAATTACTAGCCAATAGAGTGGGTACCGTCCTGCCCAGGTTAGTTCATCCGGATCAGGTGGGGTTTATCGGAGGAAGGCAAGCGGCAGACAATACCAGACGGATAATAGATCTGATAGATTTGGCACAGAAACAAAACATCCAGTCAATGGTATTAAGTCTGGACGCTGAAAAAGCCTTCGATAGAATAGATTGGCCCTATCTGAGGAAGACGCTTGGAGCATTCGGCTTTGAGGGACGCCTCTTGGAGGCCATTATGGCACTCTACGAGGGGCCAGCGGCAAGGGTAAGGCATCAGGGTTTCTCCTCCGAGCAATTCCTAATTAAGAGCGGCACGCGCCAGGGATGCCCGTTGTCCCCCTTGTTGTTCGCCCTATGCGTGGAACCCTTGGCGGCACATATCAGAAACAACCCGGATATTACGGGACTAACTGTAAAAGGGCAATCACACAAAGTGGCGCTCTACGCAGATGATGTGATCCTGACATTGTCACAACCTCTCACCTCCCTGCCCAACGTCTTCTCAATTCTGGGGACCTTTAGACAAATTTCAGGGTTCAAAATTAATCAGGCCAAATCGGAAGCCCTCAATATAAATTTACCCAAACAAGTAGAAAAATTAATCGCTCTAAATTTCAATTTTAAGTGGCAACCCTCTATGATCAAATATTTAGGGGTATACATCACAAAAGAATATAAGGCTTTGTACAAAGCTAACTATCCCAGGTTGTTTCGGACTCTTCGTGAGGATATCGGGAAATGGGCGGAGTGCAGTATCTCGTGGATAGGCCGCATACACAGTGTTAAGATGAATCTCCTGCCACGGGTGCTGTACCTTTTCCAGGCCCTCCCGATCCCCCTGGTAAGAGAAGATATCCTCTCGCTTCAGTCCCTGATAACAAAATTTATCTGGAATAGGAAAAACCCGAGAATTAATAGAGCAATCTTGAGGAGGCCGACCTTGAGAGGAGGGTTGGGGGTGCCATGTCTGTTCGCCTACTACAAAGCAGCGCAACTGAGCCAGATTGTGCAGTGGCACACAGACCCGAATCTTCGCCGGTGGGTAGCATTAGAAAAAGAATGTTGCTCACCAATAGATATTAAGAATCTAATTTGGCTGCCCCGTAAGAGTCGGGCCGTAATGCAGACACCTCTGCAGACCATGGCTAGCTCCTTGAAGGTCTGGGACGCAGTTAAGCTCAAATGCCATCTCACGTCCCTACACTCTCTAATGACCCCTATCTGGGGGAACCCAAACTTTGCTCCAGGGATGGATAGTACGATCTTTTCAAAATGGATCCAAGCAGGATATCTCCGTCTGAAAGATCTGGAGGGCAGGCTACACATAAAAATATTTGATCATATTAGAGAAGAGAAAAATTTGCCTAACACGGAATTTTTTAGATACCTCCAGATTAGGGCCTTCTACAATGAAGCCCTTATTCGGCCTCGGAGAACAAATTTTGAGCAGCTCTGTTCAAGAGATACGGACACAAGGGGACTAACGTCTAGAATGTACAGAGAAGTAGTATGCCCGGAGACGGACGATCAACCCAGACTTTCATACATGAGACAGTGGGAGGCAGACCTAGGTGGGACTTTAGAGGACGAAGACTGGGACAGGATCCTGCAGGTGGCGGCCAAAAGCTCCATCTGTACCACATTAAAGGAGAATGCATATAAGGTCCTGATGAGGTGGTATTATACGCCCGCTAAACTATCTAAATTTGTCAAAGGCTACTCCCCGCTCTGCCCCAAACAGTGCGGGGAGAGAGCGGA
This sequence comes from Ascaphus truei, assembly GCF_040206685.1. NCBI lineage: Eukaryota > Metazoa > Chordata > Amphibia > Anura > Ascaphidae > Ascaphus > Ascaphus truei. Next base: position 210,024,121 of record NC_134483.1, on the reverse strand, counting down.
CCTGTTTCATATGCTGTGGTCTTGCGCAAAGATAACCCCCATTTGGGAGGAAATTAAGGATTGGCTCCAAAGACTATTGGATGTGGAGATCCCCTTAGACCCGTGGCTATTCCTATTGGGCAGACGAGTCGAGGGGCTTTCAAACGCCACACATAAATTAATAGCACATCTGGCCACTGCCACCAGATGCGAGATCGCAGCAGTATGGAAACAAACAGAGATTCCAATTCTCCCGAAGATTAGAAACAGAATTTGGTTTGTGTGCCGGATGGAACAGTTGACGAGTCTGGTCAACGACACCGGCTCAAATTTTCTAAAAGTCTGGGAGCCTTGGTTGGCACAGACAGACATCCCGGGAATAGATATCACCACAATTCTGCAATGATTACCAGTAAATGCATTCTCCGGTAATGAAAGGGATCCTTGACAGCTTAGTGACCATAAGCCCAGAGCAGGTGTGGGACCCAGGCCATGGGAGATATATGGAGGTGAAGGCGACCGGTGGGGTCTCAGGGGGAGCAAAAGAAGCATAGTACGCGGAAGCCCACCTGACAGCAGCAGTTTGGATCGTTCACGGAGCATCCCCCCCCTCCTCCTCTCCCTTCCCCAGCCCTCCCTTTCCCCCCCCTCCCTGCCCCAGTATCCATTGGGCATGTCTTCCCCCCCCCTGTTCGTCTTGTGAGTCTAGTTCGTCAAAATTTTGGAAGGTTTGTATAAAACAAAAATGAAAGCTTTTATTATGGTGATATATTTGGAGATAATGGAGGGTGTTACCATGTAAGATGTATTTCACCCAATAAAACCAAAGTTATAAAAAAATAAAAATAAAAAAAATGAATTGTTAATAGTGAAAGGACACATTTATACACTGTTATTAAAATGAAATAGCAGGCGTTATTATTGCATGGCTATTCCTCAGGTAGCTAAGTGAGAAAACAAACTGTTACTCCTCTCAAAGAATAGAATCCTAAAGTAGCAATGAATAATTTTTATCAAGCATCTTTGTGACTGGAAGCTTGCAACACCTCAGATGTGATGGATAGAAAAGACAAACGCAAACTCTCATATGAATAGAATTTAGTAGATGAAAAGTTGTGAATACACATACAGCAATAAGAATACATAGAAACAGACAGATATGAGAACCCTCAGGAGTCGTCAGATTACCAGACCCTCATAGGCAGTGGTTGACAAATCACCCAAAATCACCCAAAAATCTACTCGCCGAACTAAAAAATCTACTCGCCACCTAGTGCCGCCCCCAATCCCGCCATGCTTGGGCGGCCATAAGGAGGTCGCCACGGGGTCAAATCCAGTCGCCACGGGCCGGTAGGTGAATGGATTTGTCAAACACTGCTCATAGGCATCACCAGAATAGTATGGGCCTCATAAAGATGCCCACCTGGCTGAGGGTAAACAAACAGGTAAGTGGGTTCCCAGGATCACTGCAGCGCTAGAGGATATCTGTTCTGATAGGGAAAGCACCCGCTCCCGGTCTCAGGCATACACGTAGTCAATGGAGTCACAGTAATGGTGAGAACATCTGTTCCGGTAAGGAAGGAACTCACTTGCGGTAAAAGGCGCACACGCCCCACGCCGTTTAGGCAGCAGCTGAAGCAGAAGCGCTTGAGGGTGAAGTCACTGCCCAAAGGCACACAGAGACCAAACAGTCTCAAATAGCATAGTTTGAAGAAAGTTCACTGGGCAAGTTAAAAAAGAAGGCTCATTAAAAAATAGGAGCAAATATAGCACACAGTCTTATCCAACACGTTTCGTAGTAGGTGTTACTTTATCAGGGAGAATCTATGTACCTTTGGGTAGTGACGTCACCCTTGAGCACTGTTTGTTTACCGTCAAAAAAGAAAATTGAATGCTAATGTGTACTATTAGATAAATATATACAAAATATATATAAATATACCACAAAAATGGTGGCGGTACCGGCACCCGATGCTCCATACGGGGCCTGTAACTCAAGAAGCAGGGGATCCCTGAGGCACAAATCAAAGCGGTTCAGCTCAGGAGACCCCCTGCTCCCACACACTATTAATATAATTTACATTAAAGCAGCTTCATTACCTTAGCGGATAGCCGCTAAGGCAATGAAGTGGTTAAGGCACAATAGCAGGTTTATTGGGGGCAATATGTAATACATTCAAAAAAATAAATCGCTCCCCCCCCCCCAACACATACAGTACAGTAATGGGCAAAATTACTATTATCAAGATAGGGAGAATAATGAATTTGCCCATTTAAAATAAAACATTAACAAGCAGCATAAAATAAATAAAACTTGTACAGTACTTACCCCTGTCATGAAGAAGTCTGTCCTCATCCTCATCACTCATCCTTGTCCTCCATGGCAGCAAAAGTACAATATAAAATACAGTACAAACTAATGGCCCCTAACCCCTTAATCACCTTAGTGGGTAGTAATCACTATAGTAATTAAAAGGTTAACCCACCCTTCCCGCTACCCACCCGGGAGGCCAAACCACCAACCCTGAGAACGCTACCCCCACTACCCATTGATTGGCATAGTGTTTAAGCATACCCATATATTATGGGCATGCTTTAATACTATAGCAATAAATGGGGAAGCTAAAAAAAAACAGGCCCAAAATAAAACACATTACACTACCGACACACTTTATTAAAGTGTGGCCGGTACCGCAAGCCGGGAGATTTCCCGGCTTGCTAGTGGCCGCCCCTCGGCGTGCCGCGCGTCATACACGCGCGGTCACGCGTCTTCGGGAGCCTGCGCCCCCTGCACGCGCGTCCAGGGCTCCCCGAGGGAGCCCTGGTGTCCCGCGATCGCGGGACGGCGGCAGGGGGTTCCGGGGGACCCGGCGGACCCGGCAGCGGTAGGGAGAGCGCCCCGATCGGAGGGCGCTCTTCCGCTGCTTCGGCGCGCGCCCGTCACCCTCGGGCGCGCGCCAGGCTACTGCTGCGGCCAAGAACGGGCAAATGCTCGAATAAACTTGGCCGCAGCAGTTACAAAGAAAAATAAATACATTACAAATGCATTTACCAATTAATTGGCACAGTGGTACATTGATTTTCACTGTATGTATTTATGTATGTACTGTATGTATGTATGCATGTATGTATGTATAGCCCTAAAGGGGCATACATAAATCCCTTAGCAATCAATGGGCAATGAAAAAAAAATTTAATTAAAAAAATACAATGAAAAACCCTGCAAAATAAAAATAATACATTCAATGTTTTCTCTTACCTTTTAGATGTCTTCACCCTCCGATTCCAGTGTCTCAGCAAGCTCTCGAACAAATCCACGATCCAAAACAGCAACGGGCCTCAGGTTATGTCCAAAGTCCTTTTCTTCTTTCTTTTCTTATTTCTTCTTTCCTTATCTTCATCTGTTAATTGTAATCCATTGGGGGGGGGGGTCTTCTTTCTTCTTCTTCTGTATCTTCATCTTCTGTATCTTCATCTTCTGTATCGTCATCTTCATCCATCTTCATCTGTAACGCCATTATAATCCTATTGGGACTAGCTTCTTCGTGTCAAATAAGGCTGCATAGGCTTTTATATGGCCTGTGATGTCACATTTGAGTGGCAAATGGTTCCCACGCCATTTGATTGGCTGGGATAACAATGTGATAATTTTTTATTTTTTTTAGGATGTGACGTCATGTCTTTATTGCAGTGTATTGCACTTTTTATTTTTTTTGGCACAGGATTGGTACCGCAGGCCAGTGGGGAACCCCGGACACCTGCAGGGACCACCTTTGGACCCCTGAACACCCATTGGGCCCCCGGACACCCACAGGGACCACCCGGAGACCAATGCCGGCCTCTTGTATGAATGCTGTGCAGGGAAAAAAATGCTTTTATGCATGTCTCCATCTCTTTTGCGTAAGCCTTTAGCTGGTGAAAAGAAATTGCGAGCTTTTATAGTATGATAAAGTTATCACTGCTTTGTGAATAGCAGTTACTGGCAAAAAAACGGCGGGTTTGCCATTATTTGGCCTATTGTTTGACTTTTTTTTCACTGAATGTTTATGGGTGATAAAAAGCCATTATAGCGCGATACTGCACTATTATCACTGCTTTGTGAATAGCAGAGCAGGCAGTATCGCACAATAAGGGCATTTATCGGCCTTAAAACCACTTATCACTGCTTTGTGAATCGGTCCCAAAGAGCTTCTACCACTTATTTGAGAAATTCCAAAGGATAGGGTGATTATTAACTTCATCCATTGATCATATTTTAGCATGGAAATAAATCATTGTTATTTCTCTAAATGTCTCTCATGGTATTTTACCAGCGATCGAAGTTGATATTTTGTTAATGTTTTCCGAACGCACAACACTTTCTTCTTTTTGATTGATAACCTTATAGTTTGAAAGACTGTGTTACTGAGCACAGAGAAAAAGATGGCGAATGTGCTGAGTCATCGCCTCTATGATAGGTGAGAACTCTTAAAGCGACATCTTTGTGTAGTTTGAATATGACTTCTGCAAAAATAAAACTTTGGGTTTTAGAGGCACTTTGACCACTGATGTAATTGCAGAGTAAGGAAAGCTCACAGGTAATGTGTATGAGTTCAGTTAGGTGCTAGGAAATGCAATCCTAAAATATGACAAGCAACCATTTAAAAAAGGATGAAGGTATGACAAGTTAACACTGTAAGATAAGTGGAGAACCCACCTTACAGTACAATGCAAGTCAGTAAAAGAATAGAGAGATAGAGTGTGAAAATTTCTCTATTTAAATAAGTGGCAGGAGCACTATCACGTATGCAGACCTGGGAGTTGTATTTTTATTATTGGGGCTTATTCATTAAATTGTGATATTTTCGATAGGGGCAATATTGCACAAAAACTCCCATAAGGGCCAATAAAAGAAGGGTGAGTAGCCATGTTGGTTCTTTCTTCCATGTATTAAAATAACAAAGGAGGGAGAAGGAGTAGGTAGTGTAATACCTTTTATTGTTGGTCCGATTAAAGATCACACATTATTTTACTACATTCAAGTCAAAGGGAGTTTCCGTGTGATACTGCCCCAATTGGCACTATCATAATCCCTTTTGTCTGCTCCCTGTAAAATGAACCTCTCTCAAAATAAATTAACCACCACCTGTAATGAGCCCAGTAATAATTTATTTTGTTTTAAGAGAAGAACAAGGTAACAACTTAAGCCCCAGTAGCCATGTTGACTAACTAAGCCTTACAATGAGGCCATGTCGCCATTTGATAGTTTGGTCAAGTTTTGGATTGTTCTTATCTACTACCCAGCTGTTCTCTTTAATGATTTTTCCTGCAATACATTGCTTCCCCTCGCAGAGAAAATAGGTTTAATGTAGAAATTGGTGGGGCACTTTGAGTAACACTCATTTTAATACTCTCTATAACCCAGATCCTCAAAGCTCGTTAACTCAGGGTTCATAAAATAGTTATAAAAATCAGTATTGTACATGATGTTCCCTGAGGTTATTGAGAATCCACAAAGCTAATTATATGCAAAAACAGCGGCTGTTAGTTAACTCATTAGCATAGGCATAATGGCATGCTAGAACTGTCATGTTCGCTTCTAATAACATAGCTCGCATTACGCCTGTCTTACCTGGGATATATGCTAATATGGATATAGCATAGCCTCCTGGCTACTATGTCTTTTCCTGGGCCCTACTAATGTAAGCCCTGTTAGGTGCAGGTAGTGGATGGAATAATTCCTTCATAAGGCCTGTGTGCTTTTGCATCCTTGGATTGTAACAGCAGTATCCAAGGGCGGGCCTTAGCAACAGCCAGAGAGTGCCAGAGAGTGCCAAGGGTGGGTACTGATTGGACCACACTGGATGTGAGGGCCTATCAGTATCCAGATCTGGCTTGTTAAGAGTCGGAGTTACAGCCACTCCCCAAAGGATACAAATATTGGCACTTTCCTAAATTCCTTGTCCCTTGTCTCTTTCTCTCCTCCCTCTGTGGAGTGAGCAACATCTGCCCTCCATCTCATAAGGAGATGTGAGGAGAGGTCCAGCAGGCCTGACCTGGGCCTAAAGCCTGAATCAGGGCACAGCTAGAAGGGAAGAATGTAATTGCTCTGTTATGTGATCTGCATGCAATAAAGACCAAGAAAATATAAAGGAGTGTGATTCACTATCTGCTAAAAGAAGAAGTGTCAGTATGGGTCATCCCCTGCCATCACAGAGGATCCATGCTGACTGGTGGTGCTGCACCAAGCAAGAACAAAGGTTTTTCTCCACACAACATTGCGGAGCACTCAGCCTTCATGTTTACCAACAGGTACAGCCCAACAACTAATGAAGTAGCTGGAGAAGCAGACCCACCCCAATCTCACTTGGGACTTGGGGGGGGGGGGTTAAAAGTGCTACATGGATATGCAAGGTATATTGAAAATGAGTTCAATCAGCATATATCCCAGGTATCTATGGTGTGCTCCTATTTGTGCACAGGTGTCTCTCCACGTATTGTCTAAAGGTGTGTTGGGTGGTGTGGGGGTGACAGATTGCCTTGTGGTTGAGTTATTAAAGAAGTCTCACACAACTTATTTCACACAAAACGTCCTGTAATCTCATAGGCAAGGGAAACATCTTATCCGGCATTTAAAGGGACAGTGCAACATAAAGCTAAATGTCCTTACATTAGGCTTCTGAAGCAAGTCTAAACCATTCCCAGGCAAATCCTCTGGGAGATTACTTCCTCATGGCTCCTTTCCTTTGTAGGTACTGGAGTCCTGCAGTTCCCAGGCAAATCCTTTTGGGCAACTTTAATATTTAAACCCTTCAGCTCTCTCAGCTCCCTCAGATTCTGGAACAGAAAACTTCTCTGGCCCTCCCTGCTGGGTGTGAGGCCCAGCAATTTATCAGGCAATCCCCATGCATGGAGCTTGTTATTTCTTTAGCTGACCTGGTCAGTCAAACCTGAAAACTCCTCTTTTAGATTTCTGTTCTCTCTTTTTACTGTCCCTAAAACACTCAGTACCTTTTCATAAGCATCCTTCAATGTGCACACATCTGTGCTGAGACTACGTGCCTCCTTCTGTGAGACTTCACACTCTGTGCCGAGAATGCGGACCCCCTTCTGTGAGACCTCAAGCTCTGCCTGTGCATCCTCATACTTCTGCTTCCACTCAGCAAGCATTTTGTCAGACTGGCTCTGCTTCTCATCCATGGCAGCAACAGCAGTGTGTACCATCTCCAGATCAGTCGTCACATCCTCCAACTCACTCTGCAAGAGATGCTCTGTTTTCTCCAAAGTTGCACAATCAAGGTAAACTGTGAACAGAACGCTCTGTGGCTCCTCATTGGCTTCTTACTCCTTACTTTGCTTCTTGCGCCAATATCTGAAGCGGATCTGGCCCAGCCCTTCTTTCTGAGAAATCTGTGGAGATCCAGCCATTCCTAGGACGAATATGCCAGTAACTCATGTCTGCAAACCATTTCGGCTCCTCTCTGACACACACTTTCCTTGAACGGTCATCTTTAAACTTATTTGCAGCTTCTGCTATAAGTTGAGAACCTATTTTCTTTCTCTTCCTCTTTATTTTGGAAGACTGATGCTTCAGCTATACTGGGCTCATCACCCCCTCCCCCCCAACATTTTATAGGCATTTTGCTGTTGTGTCTCGCTGTCGCTGTGCAGCTAGGATTTCAGCACCCAACCAGTTAAATAAGTTTTCCACGTTTATTCTTGGTGAATTTTCAGGTGTGTTCCTTGCACTGACCACAGGAAGCACCATCCCACTTCTGCTGAAACCATGTGTGAGAATTTGCCTTGCGGTTGGGTAAGTAAAGGACTCTCGCACTACTTATTTCACAAAAAACGTCCTTTACTCTTTTAAGCAAGTGAAAAAGCTTCTCAGGTATTTAAAGGCACAGTGCAACATCAAAATAAACATCCTTATTTTAGGCTTCTGAGGAAAGTCCAACTCCATCCCAGAAACATCCTCTGGGAGATGACTTCCTCCTGGCTCCTTTTCTTTCTACCGTAGGTACTGGAATACTGCAGTTTCCAAGCAAATCCTTCTGGGCAACTTGAACCCTTGAAACTCTCTTAGCTATCTCAAGCTATGGAACAGGAAACTTCATTAGCATTCCATGCTAAGTGTAAGGAGGGTTGCCCATGTCCAGTATTGAACTGGTCTGTCATGTATTTGGACACTCTATCCAGTAAAATATTAGAGGTAATACAGGACATGTACTGTATATGTCCATTATTACCTCTCTGAACATAGTGACCTGATCAGCTTGAAGGTCCTCTTGATTTCCTCAAAAAGGGAGAGGGCAGGGCTTTTGCTAGGGGGCTGGGCAGCTTCCTCCATATTGATATATAGTATATCAACTATATTCAGGAGGCTCAACCTGTCCATTCACTTATTCCTGTTCATGTGTGCATGATGCGATATCACAGATTTGTATATATACAGTATGTGTGTGTACAGTTACTGTAGGTCCGGAAATAATTGGACACTGATACAAGTTATGTTATTTCGGCTGTGTACCAAAATAAATTCAAGTTACCGTTAAATAATGAACATGGGCTTAAAGTGCAGTCTATCAGCTTTAATTTCAGGGTATTCACATCCAAATTGGAGGAAGGGTTTAGGAATTCCATTTCTTTAAAATGTAGCCCCCTCTTTTTCAAGGGACCAAAAGTAATTGGACAATTGACTCAAAAGCTGTTTCATGGACAGGTTTGGGCTATTCCTTCATTATTTCATCATCAATTAAGCAGGTAAAAGTTCTGGAGTTAATTCCAGGTGTGGAATTCGCATTTGGAAGCTGTTGTTGTGAACCCACAAGATACAGTCAAAGGAGATCTCTATGCAAGTGAAACAGGGCATCCTTAGGCTGCAAAAAAAAGAAAATCCATCAGAGATAGCAGGAACATTAGGAGTGGCCAAATCAACAGTTTGGTACATTCTGAGAAAAAAAGAATGCACTGGTGAGCTATGCAACACAAAAAGGCCTGGACGTCCACAGAAGACAACAGTGGTGGATGACCGTAGGATCCTTTCCATGGTAAAGAAAAACCCCTTCACAACACCCAGCCAAGTGAAGAACACTCTCCAGGAGGTAGGCATATCATTATCCAAGTCTTCAATAAAGAGAAGACTTCACGAGAGCAAATACAGAGGTTCACCACAAGGTACAAACCATTCATAAGCCTCAAGAATAGAAAGGCCAGATTAGACTTTGCCAAACAATATCTAAAAAAAGCCAGCCAAGTTCTGGAACAGCATTCTTTGGTCAGATGAAACTAAGATCAACCTGTATCAGAATGATGGGAAGAAAAAAGTATGAAGAAGGCTTGGAACGGCTCATGATCCGAAGCATACCACATCATTTGTAAAACATGGTGGAGGCAGTGTGATGGCATGGGCATGCGTGGCTTACAATGGCACTGGGTCACTAGTGTTTATTGATGATGTGACAGAAGACAGAAGCAGCTGGATGAATTTTGATGTGTATAGGGATATATTGTCTGCTCAGATTCAGCCAAATTCAGCGAAGTTGATCGGACGGCGCTTCACTTTACAGATGGACAATGACCAAAGACATACTGTGAAAGCAACCCAGGAGTTTTTTAGGGCAAAGAAGTGGAATATTCTGCAATGGCCGAGTTAATCACCTGATCTCAATCCGATCGAGCATACATTTCACTTGCTGAAGACAACATTTAAGCCAGAAAGACCCACGAGCAAATAACAACTGAAGACAGCTGCAGTAAAGGCCTGGCAAAGCATCACAAAGGAGGAAACCCAGCGTCTGGTGATGTCCATGCGTTCCAGACTTCAAGCAGTCATTGTCTGCACAGGATTCTCGACAAAGTATTAAAAATGAACATTTTATTTATGATTGTGTTAATTTGTCCAATTACATTTGAGCCCCTGAAATAAGAGGACTGTGTATGAAAATGGTTGCAATTCCTAAACGTTTAGCCAAAATTATGAAAATTGTGTCAGTGTCCAATTATTTCCCTACCTAACTGTATATATAATATATAATTATAACTCCTGACGAAGCATCTGGCGAAACGCGTAGAGTTTGCAGTGAGGGAACAAGCTCTGAAGGACTGGCAGAATTCGGTCTAAGGTCTCTTCCATTGGGAACTTCCGCCCTCAGCCATGACGCGATAGCGGAAGTGACGCGACGGCTGTGACATACGCGGAAGAGAATCCTGAATGCTGTGAAGCTGCCTATACCTGTACCACCATATAACGAGCTGCGGTTCTCTCCTCCACCTGATTTTTACATGGCGAATGTGAGTGTAATATACTCGTGTTATTTGTTTGATTAATACAATATTGGAATAGTATGCACTATTGTGGCTTTTCTTCTTATCCATACATATCCGTGCCTTGAGGGATTTCCCTGCTACCATTCAAAGGGCTCCAGTCAGAGAGAGAAGGATCTCTGACATGTGATATTTTCTGCGATCTATGTGAGTTCTATTCTATAGATTACATCTATCTGCACAGTGTTTACCATCTGCACTATATATGTTATTCTCTTTTGCATATTTTGCTACACCTGCCTGCGCTCCTCCTCATCTCCAAGAAACAATATACAGTATATGATGGGCGGGGGGACAGGGGGGTGGCGCGTGGTTGACCTCTATTTGTGCTTTCAATCCCTGTATTGTGTGTGTGTGTGTGTGTGTGTGTGTGTGTGTGTGTGTGTGTGTGTGTGTGTGTGTGTGTGTGTGTGTGTGTGTGTGTGTGTGTGTGTGTGTGTGTGTGTGTGTGTGTGTGTGTGTGTGTGTGTGTGTGTGTGTGTGTGTGTGTGTGTGTGTGTGTGTGTGTGACACCAGAAGTACCCACCCAGTCCCCCTCCCACCGACCAACCAGTCAGTCACCCAGTCACACTCTGTCTCACAGTGTAATACAATACATAAACTTATGTCAAAAACAAATGTTGTTGTTAGTACTTACAAGGAATTAAAAAAAAATAAGTGGGATGGGGCTAGGTGGCAAGTAGATTTTTTGGGTGATTTGTCGACCACTGTGTATATATATATATATATATATATATATATATATATATATATATATATATATATATATATATATATATATATATATATATACACACACATACATATTTAGATATATATGTGCATGTGTGTGTATACCTGTACTGTACCATCAAACTGGAACACACCAAAAGGTATTTATTAAAAAATATATATTTTCAAGGGAATAATAAAAAATAAAACTGTAATATAAAAATACTAGTCTCGCTCTTCTTTCAGGAGATTGGGGACATGGGAGGGGCCCATCGGCTTGGGCATGAATGGGGTAGGATTCACCTTGTTCATCCACCGGTTCCATGCCTTCAGTTCTGAGTGGGATTTCTCCTTGGGCATGAATGGGGTGGTTATCACCTTGTGCTTTCTCTGCTTTGTTCACTAGTGGGCATTCCGCTTTGGTATCAATCTGACAGGGTACTTCTTGTTCTGCTTCGGTGGTGCAAGGATCGTCCCATTTGTTAACGGTGTATCTAACTTTCCTTTTTAGGACTTTTGCCAGTCTCCTCTTCCTATAGCCAGGATTCTTTGTCCGGGTGCCGTAAGATAGGGGCAGAGACAAATGCTTTCTTAAGGGATTTGAAGGCCGGATAGCTTCCAGAGGCCAGGAAGAAGGGTCGGCCCCCTTCTTGGTGAGGGCAGTAATAGGTGCCACTGTGGCAGAAAAATTACGAATAAACTTCCGGTAATTATTAGCGAAACCGAGAAATCGCTGGATTGCCTTTAAGGACATGGGTTGGGGCCATTCCAGAACCAACTTGAGCTTCTCTTGATCCATAGTGAAGCCCTTGTCAGAAATGACATAGCGGAGGAACGCGGTCGAAGACTGGTGGAAAAGGCACTTCTCCATCAGCGTAGAGTCGATTTTTGCGAAGGCGTGAAAGAACAAGCTTAGTATGCTCGATGTGTTCATTCAGAGTTTTAGAAAAAATAAGAATATGTCCATGTACACGATTACAAAGATATTCAAGACGTCGCGAAAAATTTAATTCATAAAGTCTTGGAAAACAGCGGGTGCATTACATAATCCAAACGGCATAAAAGATATTTGTAGTGTCCGCTGCGCATTTTGAATGCAGTTTTCCACTCATATCCCTCACGAATGCGAATTAAGTTGTACGCTCCCCGGAGATCAAGCTTGGAAAAAATAGTCGAGCCTTGCAGTCGATCAAAGAGCTCGGAGATCAAGGGTAGGGAGTAACGATTTTTAATGGTGATCTTATTGCGCCCCCAATAATCGATACAAGGGTGTTGTGTCACATCTTTCTTTTTTACAAAAAAGAAACCAGCTCCGGCAGGAGAGGTAGAACCCCTTCTTGAGGTTCTCCTCAATGTACTCCACCATAGCTTTCGTCTCGGGCCAGGATAAGGGATAAGACCAGGCCTTGGGAAGAATGAACCTGGGTACCAAGTCAATAGGGCAGTCAAGAGGACGGTGGGTAGGGAGCACTTCGGAGTGGGTCTTGTTGAAAACATCCAGGAATTCCGTATAGACTTCGGGTAGCTAGGTCCTCCCGGGCGTGGTGGTGTCCAGACCTGCAAGTACCAATACGAGTGCATCAAGGTTCCTTTACGGGGAATATTCCATTGGATGGGCAATTTATCGGTCCAATCAATAACCGGATTGTGGCATTTTAACCAGGGCAGTCCTAGGATGATTTGAACTGAGGGAGAGTGGATGGCGTCAAAAGAGATCAGCTCCGAATGTCCATCTTTGGTAGAGAAAGTCAAGAGAGCTGTCTCCAGAGAAATGAATGCTGGCTGGAGCGGCCGTCCATCTATGGCCTCGAGGCCGACGGGTAACGCCTTCTCTACCAGAGGGTTGTTGTTTCTGGTAGCGAAATCCTGGACCAGCAAATTCCCTCCAGACCCGGTGTCGAGGTAGGCAGAGGCAGACACCCGAAAGTTGGGTCCTTCGAGGAAGACGGGCAGCAGGATTCGTTTGGGGATTTTTCCCTTGTTAGATGGAAGAGAAGAAATAGTACCCAATGAGACCTCCTCATACCTTACTGGGCGCTGGTGTTTCCCGGCTTTACAGGACAACGGGAGAGGATGTGTCCATAGAGACCGCAGTAGACCCTCATTCCTCCGGTGCAATCTCTCAGCAGACGAGAGCTGTTGACTACCCAGTTGCATTGGTTCTGGAGCGTCCAAAGCTGGAAGGTTAGGTGGAGGATTCCTGGGATGGGAGATACAGGCAGAAGAAAGCGAGGCATTTGGCATTCGTACGTCTCTCCTGCATGTGTTGGTCTACCCTTATACACAAGGCAATTAATTCTTCTAAGGCAGACTGTCTTTCCTGGGAGGCTAGCTCATCCTTCAGTGATCCCGATTGACCCTGCCAGAAGGCGGCGGCGGCGAGCACCCCATCGTTCCAATCGGTTTCAGCAGCTATGGTCCAGAATTCTAGTGCGTACCGTGCTACAGATCTCTGACCCTGTGATATGTGGAACAGGGAAGACCAGGGGTATCGAAGGGGTGTGCCTACGACCAGGAGTATAGAAGACTTGGCAAAACTCCCTTTTGAAACTAGCAAAGTCATGGGTTAGTTCGGGCCTTAGTTCCCAGATGGGTGAAGCCCAGGCTAAGGCATCTCCAGTCAAAAGGGCAATGATGTAAGCCACTTTGACCCGGTCTGAAGGGAAGCGAGAGGGGTTAGCTCAAAATGGATATCACACTGGTTAAGAAAACCCAAGCAAGCAATCAGGTCTCCGGCATACCTGTTTGGCATAGGATTCTGTGGCTCTAGTGCGGCAGCACCCTCTGGGACAATGGAAGAGAAGGTAGCAGGTCTGATAACACTGACCTTGGTGGTTGCAAGTACAAAGTAGAAACTTGCAGGGTTAACAAGGCAATCTGGTTCTCCAGGAATGAAAAACGTTCGGAAATTGTGAACAGGGCCTGGCCCACCTCAGGGGGGTCAGAGTCTGTTGGGCTCAGCATAATGTAATGCTCGTGCTGCCCGCAGACCTGACAAGACCCAGGTACTGAGATGGGAAAGGAATACACCACACACCTACAGAAACGGGAGCATGCCCGGAGTGTGGTATAGAGCGAAGCCGGGACTTGGGCTGGAGAGAAGGGTTAGTCTGGTACTTGCCGGATTATGGGTAAAGGAAGGTAGAAGCATCTAGTCTGTAAGCCAATGGTCTGGGAGTAGAGAGAGCAGCATCGTGTTTGTCCGTTTGCCATGTCCGGGAGTAGAGAGAGCAGCGTAGTGATTGTCCGTTTGCCATGTCCTGGAAGTAGAGAGGTAAGCGTCGTCGAGGGTAGCCAAGGTCGAGATTCAGAGGGGTTACGCAGACAGACGGGTCAGGAACGAAGAGACTGAAAACACAAAAGCAAGAGCTGAGCACTAGACCAGACAGCACAATGCTACACGGATTTATGCTGAGCACTGACTGATGGTCGAGGCAGGGACTAAGCACCCAGTAGGCACCAATCAGACGGTGGAGCGTAGCAGAGGCGCACCACCAGCGGAGGCTGAGATAGGACAGGAGAGTGGGGAGGGCTGAGCCAGGTATGTAGCTTGTGAGCGTGGTGCGTAACCACGCAACGTCCGGGGGGCGGAGTCGACTGCGGGCAAGAGCTCACAAGAAGCGTTTGTCCGCGCACACCCTGTAATGTTGCCGGGCTGGCACACGTGACCGACAAGGGACCTGGGAGCGCCGAAGGGGAAAAGCGGGGAACCAGGAAGTGAAATGGGTAGGGCGGATGCGGCCGTGGGAACCGGAGCCTGGCGGGGGCTAGCGGCAGCAGGGACTGCCAAAGGTAAGGAGGGGGCAAACCACGCGGAACGTGCCCCCCGATTCCTTCGAGTAATATTTACGGATGAAAAGTCAGTGGCCTTGGAAATATTTTACTCTTTTGCCTTTTACAAAAAAAATTGTCTATCCCTGAAGCCTCGTCCCAAGCACCCACTGAAGGTTCATGTGTGGGGTGCTATCTCTAAACTTGGAAGAGGTCCCATTGTAATATTTCGCAGTATTTCCTAGATTTTTGTTAATAGTTCATTTTATTGATTTGTAATGTACATTTTTTTTTTTGGTGATCTCTGTACAGGCATCATGGGGAAAAAAAATTCAAAGGGAGATTATCGACCCTATAGTTGAATATATTACGGAAGAGTTCCCAAATGGTCATAGGTTGTTCCAGGATAATGACCCGAAACATACTGCCTCCCTACCCATATTCTGTCACGCAGGATGAACTGGGTGAAAACGCCACCTGTGTATGTGCTGTATTGTAAATTGTTGTCGTTGTTTTACACTGGTTTAATCTGTGCCCTTACATTGCTATTTTCTGCCCTGACATTGCAGATCCAAATGCAGTGTGTGTGCAGCGCACAGCAAAGAAGTGAGAGAGAGCAGGTTTGGCAAAATACACTCTTTAATGGAAAGCCATAAAATAGAGGGTTGCAACCCTTCTACGCGTTTCGTGCAGGTTGTGCACTTTATCAAGAGCACCATTTCTCCACGCTGACATTGCAGATCACCTGATTTGAACCCTATAGAACTGGTGTGGCATGAGATGAAACCTCACCTGCACAAAATTGTGAAGCTCGCTAACAAGGAGGAACTAGTAAACGGCACATTAAAGTTCTGGGAAAATAATCTTTCTTTAGAACGATGGAACAAATATATAGACCACCTTAAGAATATTTTGCCCGTTCTCATTGCTCATCAAGGTCTTGCTATTGGCATGTAGTAAGGCCGCAAAGACATCAATAAGAAAAGTACTGTCTTGAACTTTTAATAGTGTATGTATAAACTGTATATTTGTGTGTGTGTGTGTATATATACTGTATATATATACAGGCAGTCCTCGTTTTACAACGCTTCGCTTTACAACGAATGGCTTATCCAACGCTATGCAATGCATACCTATGTTCATTTTTACAACGCCAAAACAGCTTATCCAACGCTCTTACAATGCTTTGCAAAGTTGTATATGTATATAAAATATGTATATTATATAATATTATATTATACTATATAATATATTATATTTTATGTTATAATATATATATATATATATAATACAGTATATACACTATATAATTTATGTGTGTGCTGCGTATCTTATTGCCTGCATAAAATATTTGGTGTATTTTAGTGTTAAAAATGCCTTCAGGAACGGAACCTTTCATTTAAACAGTGTTCCTATTTGAAAACGTGTTTCGCTTTTAGACGTTTCGCTATCCAACGCCATTTTGATTAATGCATTGTGTCGGATAACCGAGGACTGCCTGTACACACAAACACACAAATATACAGTTTATACATAAACTATTAAAAGTATACTGTATAAATATATGTGTACTATATAAATAAATATATATTTTTTAAGTAAAAATAAATTCAATATATCAATAATCAATACAAAATAGATATATGCTATGTTACTCCAATGCCTCTCTACTATGATGAGAAAATAAAAGTATATATTCATAAAGTGTGCAGTTGAGAATGTATTTCAGGACAGTATTTTATTCCTTTGTGCTGAAGCACGGATCTCATGAAAATCTGATCTGATGTTGACAATGTGTTAGGTTGGGGAAGGATAAATGAACCCTAGTGTGTTGCGAGGAACCAGCCAGCCGCACAAACACTTAAATGAATAAAGAACAGTAATGAAATGTAACTAGTCAGCTTGTCTTGTCCGTAGGGGGTGTCTTTAACAGCAATGAATATTGGGATGGTGGAATGTGGCGCAAGGAGAGACACTTTGCATGTATTAATTGTATATGCAGTATGTTTATATATGTATGTATGTATGCATACAGTGGTGTGAAAAAGAAAGTAAACCCTCTTTGAATTATATGGTTTTACAAATAAGGACATAATAACAATGATCTGTTCCTTAGCAGGTCTTAAAATTAGGTAAATACAACCTCAGATGAACAACAATACATGACATATTACACCGTGTCATGACGTCGGGTGAAAAATTGTTAAAATCATAGTTCGAAATTAAATATTCATATATTTCTGATAAAGTCGCCATCTTATCTGTTGCAGCATTAATTGCAGAACATATTTAAAATGCATAACTACAGTAAGGTTTTTGATACGTGTACAGTGTACACATGGTGTCCAGTCCAGTCAGCAATTATGCAGGGCTAAGAATGTAGAAAAAAGCCCACAGCATTGTGTTTTACATAGTTACATAGTTACATAGTAGATGAGGTTGAAAAAAGACATAGGTCCATCAAGTTCAACCTATGCTAAATTTAGACAACAGATACTTTATCCTATATCTATACTTACTTATTGATCCAGAGGAAGGCAAACAAAAAAAACCATTAAGGGGAAAAATTCATTCCTTCCTGACTCCAAGAAATGGCAATCGGATTAATCCCTGGATCAACATCCTTCCCATGTATACTTATTTGGTACAGTATATCCCTGTATACCTTTCCCATCTAAAAAGATGTCCAACCTTTTTTTGAACAAATCTATTGTATCTGCCATCACAGTCTCCATGGGTAATGAATTCCACATTTTAACTGCCCTTACTGTAAAGAACTCTTTCCTTTGTTGCTGGTGAAATTTCCTTTCCTCCAACCTTAAGAGATGGCCTTAGTACTGCCCGTGGGATAAATAGTTCTTTTGAAAGCTCCTTGTATTGTCCCCAAATATATTTGTATATAGTTATCAAATCACCTCTTAGACACCTCTTTTCTAATGTAAATAAATTTAATTTAGCTAGCCTCTCCTCATAAGTTAGATTGTCCATCCCCTTTATTAATTTGGTGGCTCTTCTCTGCACTCTCTCTAGTTCCAACATGAGACAGGGGTGCCCAATGCTACATCAAATTGACAAAACATATATGTTAATGAGTATAAAGTTTAAATACTTGAATAATAATAGTAATTACTTGTTTTTTTAGCTAAACCCTTTGGCCAAAGTGTCGTAAGCCTGCATACCAAACGTCAAGGTAAACCAAAAATGCAGGTCCTAACACTAAAACTGCGAACCCTTCCTGTTACCTCTGTATGAGGGGAAGGAACTGCAGTGAGTCCTGTCCATTCAGCAAGTTGCCAGAACCTCCCAAGTTAAAAAGGTGGGGAGGGGCAAACTCTGGGGGGAGGTGCCACCTAACCTCCATAGACTGTTACCAGTAAGAAATTGATTAACACACATATTCCCAGATAGCTCAAACTCCTACATCCGCCACATCATGAATATATATTTATGCCAAAATGAGTGCTACTGAGCGTGGCAAATGTACAGTATACAACAGAAGACAGGGTTGCCAATGCTACATCAAATTGACAAAACATATATGGTAATGAGTATAAAGTTTAAATACTTGAATAATAATATTAATTACTTGTTTTTTTAGTTAAACACTTTGGCCAAAGCGTCGTAAGCCTGCATACCAAACGTCAAGGTAAACCAAAAATGCAGGTCCTAACACTAAAACTGTGAACCCTTCCTGTTACCTCTGTATGAGGGGAAGGAACTGCAGTGAGTCCTGTCCATTCAGCAAGTTGCCAGAACCTCCCAAGTTAAAAAGGTGGGGAGGGGCGAGCTCTGGTGGGAGGTGCCACCTAACCTCCATAGACTGTTATCAGTCAGAAATTGATTAACACACATATTCCCAGATAGCTCAAACTCCTACATCCACCACATCATGAATATATATTTATGCCAAAATGAGTGCTACTGAGCGTGGCAGGATTGCGAAATTGGGAAGTATAATTATTCTCATTCTCGGTCCCGCTTCTTGCTCATATGCTTCGCCTTTGTACATGGTCAAATGGTCATGCTGGTAGCGATAACCAACCCTGTTTCATCCCTGGGCATAGCGTTGTGCAAACAAAGCAATAATTACTTGACAATACACATCGAATCGTATTCTTCCATCGATGGCCAGGTGAATTTCTATAGTATTCATATTTGGGAATTATATAGTCATATATTTCTGATACAGTAGCTTTCTTAATTGCTCTATCATTAATCGCTAAAAAGATAAGATATGCAAAACTTTCTTATGGTCTTTTTGAAGCACCTGACATATTGCAAAAATTGTCCCTCCACCTCTTTCTCTCTCCCCTATAAACTTTCTCCAACTCTGTGTGCCCGAAAAGCAAAGTGAAAAAAAAGTGTACATTTTTTTACATTTTGTACAAGAGCACTGAAACAAAAAACACCACATAATTTGACAACACTTAGAATGATCAAGGCTAAATAACAATGGGTTCTCGTAAGATGCTGTAGCATCAGCAGACAGGCACCTGTTCTGCAAATTGTAAATTGTATCACTGATAAACTCCCCCCTCCCCCACCCCTGTATGGGCAAAAAAAGTTCACTTTGCCATCTGCTGAACAGACGAAGCAATACAAACAAATAAATCCTGTTACGTCTGCCTTATGCCAGTTAAATACAGGTGTACAGTACATAACAACACAGAAGAATTGCCAAGAGTTAAATGGGATGTATATTGATTATATCTTCCAAACGAGAAAACGAGAGATGTCCGCACTTTTGTAAAGGAAAGCTAAAAAAAAACACAGGCCACATCTGTATATAAAACTCTAGTAAAATGAGACTCTCTCTCAAAACAGTACTTAACACTGTGTTAGTGAACTTTAAAGATTAACATTTTATGTTGTGTTATCTAAAGTCAATAATGGAGCTCTGTGAATCTAGGCCTATGAGAGACATTTTAGACCTATGAATTTAAAGTGCAATTAGAAAATAAACGAAGTGATTTCAAAGTATTATTAAACAAGTGTAGTATTTTATGAATAAAATCATATAGGTTTAATTTGCCTCAGTTTCACATTTCATTAAACATTTTTATTTGCTTAATAAATAGCCTGTTGGTAAGTGCCAGATAAAATGATTTAATGTAATGCTCCAAAGTGGAGACAAAACTAGAAAAGACGAGGGAGCAATGATCCAAAATGAACTTATTTTGGAGAAATATGACACAGTACTAAGATAATAAAAAGATAAAACAAATATTTAGTGAAAGATGAGTTCAGAACGAAGCAGAATTACTGTGAATATGGCTGGTGTTCAGCTGTATAAATCTTTAGACATGAGGCAAGACAACCTGGCAAAGCTTTGCAAATCATATATATAACTACATATGAGAATGCTAATATTTTGTATTTTTATTATTTTGCTTGAGAATAAACCTGCTGCAAGCAGATTATTTTTTCTTTTTGTTCCAAATATTAAACGTTATTAAATAAAAAATAATTTTTCTCTTTTTCATTTTTAATTCAGAATGGCTGATGTTAATGTCAAATATTCAATATAAGGAGGATATACAGTACATGGTGTATTTTCTAAGCAAAATTACCTGTCCATTCAACCCTAAAATATACTTGACATTGTAGTAGGATGCAGACCTTGCAATAACGCAATCATTGCATATGTCTATGGGTTAGATTCACTAACAGTCGAGATAGCTACTGTACGGTAAACTGTAGTGTTATGAGGAAATGGGATCACGGCAATATTTTCTAGAATTGCTACCGTATTCACTAAGGATTCTTTATTTATAGATGAGTAACAGTCAGGTGACACAGGTGAAAGATGGATGGTATGTAGTATGTAATGTCCTCTAAGAGAAAATCCCGTGGTGTGTTACTCTCCAATGTATGATGTTCGATGTTACAATTGCACTTTCCTGTCCCCTATTTACTAAGTGTTTCCACTCCATATAACACCTTCCAGTGCCAGAAAACACCCCTTGGCCCTTTCGCCTAAAACAGTCTATAAGATGTCTTCCTGTTCTGGAAGGTCTCTTATGACATTTGTAAATATAGGCTGCTATGTTTGTGATGCACCACCAGGTGATTAAAAGTGCTGAGAAGGTAATAAAAAGTTGATTTATTAGGTCAAGTGCATGGAGTACCATGGAGGTACAAAAATAGAAAACACCTACACGTTTCGCGCCTACGGGTGCTTTATCAGGGCAAAGTTTAAACCAGGGTTTTTAGATAGCAGTAAACAGGAAGATACCAGATGAGGCGCGTACTCGCATGGCAGCGTTCCCTACTGCGGGCCATGTTACAACATGGCAGCGTCCCCTACTGCGCCAGTGCACACACCACATCCCCTGTGAGATAAATATAACTTTATTAAGACAAATAAACAATGACAAAAAAGTAAATATAGAAAATCTAACAACAAAAACTTCAATTACCGTACATAACTAATAACGTTAAAAATATCCTACATGCAAACATCTATATATATTATATATATATTATATTATATAATATATATATGTAACATCGTCGGAAGAAGAGATCAGTGTATCTCGAAAGCTCGCACAAATAAAAGCATTTCGTTAGCCACAGAACGGTATCATCTATTTATTTTTTGATTATTGAAGCTCGGCTAACACGGTACTGATACCTCTACATGTATATATATATATATATATATATGTATATATATATATATATATATATATATATATATCTATATATAGATATATAGATATATATATATATCTATATATATATATATATATATATATATATAGATATATACATATATATATCTATATATATATATATATATATATATATAGATATATATATATATATTATTCCCAGTAATCATATAAACATCACAACATTTAATTGGTGACATTAAGTAAATCTATCTCTAAACAACTTATATTGATAATGTACATTTGTATCAAACAAATATAAGAAATATATATATATATATATATTATCCTTGATAAAGCATCTTGTTGTGTGAAACGAGTTGGACGGTTTATACCCCCTTGTTTGCTATGTCTGACTGACAATAAACCCATTTTTTGCTTTATTACACCTGTGTCTCTGGGCAGTGCGCTGCTTTGTGCATGTTTTTGCATCTTCTTAAATAGCACGGAAAGCCTGAAAATAGGGAGTAGGGTGTGTTATAATTGAGACTAAAACATTTCAACGATGTACATAACTGTAGGAGAGAAGCAATTTTACAGAAGAAGACTGGCAAATGTGAGGAAAGTTATGATTATGGAGAGGAAATTGTCACACTGAATGGAGCAGAATGCATAGTACGAAGTCACCAATTTTACAAAGTATAACGTTTTATATAAAAAACTACATTAATTTAGTGATTTTGTCCATTTAGATTTTATTTTTCAGGACTGAACGTTTTCCTCATAGGGATTGTTAAATAATCTTTATTCTTTCCTTTATGTAATCACTTTGATGAGCCGGAAAAAGGGTATAACTTATTCAGATATCACATATTGATGTATGTGTCAGCATTTGGACTGAGACTAATTGGATTCATATCTGTGTTATGTTTTCAAATAGCTGGGACAGATGTGGGTCTTCTGCTATAAATTATTCAACTGTGGTCCAAGTAAAAGGAATGTGACAGATTGAATACCTAAAATAAGTTATTAACTGCAAAATGGTATAAAACAGTGCTACAGTCAGATATTCCCTGCCCATTTTTAAAAAAAAAAGGATTTTCGAAGGGAATTTTGTTAAATGTTTTAAATATAAAACACATATTTTAGTTTTAAAGTTTATCCTTTGCTAAATTCCCAGTCAATCCATTAAATACTCTTATCTTACTATAAAACGGTTTATTTTGTATTACTCTGCAATAACTGCACATATAGGCAACAAGTTATACTCAGCACTCCTTGCAATTATTTAAGAATTGTGCATTAATTCTGTAATCCATAATAAATTACACATTTCAGTCAATGTCCTGACCTCCAGTATTTCACATCTTTGAGTTTTTTATGCCATGAATAAGGTCTGTAGGGGAACTATAATATCTGAAACCTTGATGTTTGCATATGGATTTCATGTCCTGAGAAAGGTACATACAGTAGGTAGTCTGAAACGTTGGTCTTTATTGTGTCTACGGGGTTCATGCAGTAAGCGGCGGAAAGGCACTTCTCGCCACTTTCCCGCCTAAAAAGCCTATCCGTATTCAGTAACGGGCGAGAAAGTGGCGAGATTCAAAAAAAACTCCAGTTTGGCTGGCGGTTTTTTTTTCCGCCGGTGGCGGGGCGAGAAGGCACTTTCCGCCTAAAAATCCAACTTTTTCCGCCACGCTGTATTCTAGTAGAGGCGAGGAGCTAAGCGGAGCTATTCGCCTCTCTAGAATACCGTTTTGCTGGCGGATCAGCCACGCAAGAAAAAGATGGCAAGTTGCTGCTCAGAGGCAGCGGATGAGTGGCGGATCGGCACTTAGAAAAAATTCAGGCCTTTTTCCTGGCTGGGATTGATGCCGGGGGTCTCCGGAGCTGTTACCATTAATATCAGCACCGGGCCCCCCCGGCATGCATCCGAGGCAGGAAAAATGCATTTAAAGCCCACTTCATTACCTTAGCGGTTAACCGCTAAGGCAATGAAGGGGTTAAAGAGCCGTGCCAGGTTTATTGTGGGTAGCGGGGGTGGGTGAAGGGGGTATTTGGCCCTTGTTGTTTGTTTAGGGCTTGCGGGGGGGTTGCGGGTGCACTTAACCCCTTCACGGCCATAGCGGTTAATACCGCTATGGTCATGAAGGGGTTAAGGCCTCCCGCTACCCACCCGCAAGCCCTAAACAACCACCGTTGGGGCTAATACCCCCTTCACTCACCCCCACTACCCACAATAATAAAAAATACACACACCAGCCCCACACTAATTAAATAAATATATATATATATATAAATATATATATATATGACCCCAACAACACCTATACCCCCCTAACATACAGTATAGTAATGGGCACAATGACTATTATCCACAAATGGATAATAGTGCAGTTGTCCATTTAAAATACATACACAACAATAAAGACATTAAATACATATAGCACTCACCTATGTGTGGCTGCCACGATGAAGGCCATCCTCATCTTCATCCTGCCCATGCCCCATCCGCTTCTGCAAAACAGACACATGAATTAAAACATCCAATGTAATGTCCCCTAACCCCTTAATCACCATAGCGGTTATTAACCGCTACAGTCATTAAGGGGTTAACCCACCATCACCCACATACCCTCTCCCACTAACCCCCCCAACCCTGAGGCCTAACCACCCGCACCCACTACCCACAGGGGAGTCCTACCAAATACCCTTGGGGCCAATACCCCCTCCCCCAGCACATACAGTACAATAATGTGCCAAATAACTATTATCCACATAGGGATAATACATTATTTGGCCATTATTAAACACATTAAATACCGTAATAAAATAAAGAAAATTCTACTAACCTCATCAATAAGAAGGCTCCGTCGCCAGCATCATCCTTGGGGTCTGTTGCCAAAATAATAAATAGCCAATACATCTCAATTACATTAACATACCAATGAACCCCTTAATCACCTTATCGGGTACTAACCTCAAAGCTAATTAAGGGGTGAAGCCATCCTGCAATGGCAACACCACTTATGCATAACATCCTCAATGAATTAAAAAGCAATTTCCTACACAAATCTCATGTAATCATTCAATCTGAAGCCTCAAATGCCACTTAAACATTGCATTTACAGTGTATACATGTAGCATAACATGTAAACTACATGTACACGCTGCAAATCAATGTTAACAATACAGTAATCCAACTCAAATAGCCTGACATCACAAGAAGTATATTATGTAAGCAAATAAAGTCACCATCAATGAATTAACACGCATGAATTACATCCCTAAACAATTAAAATACCATCCATACCAATTACACAATTAACTATAGCTATCGTAACAGAGAACAAGTTCAAAACATACAAAAAAGGACACCAACAATTACAATATACTAAAGCAAGCCTCTCCATAACCTACAGTACAGCATAGTAGCCCAAAACTTACATCTCTCTAATAATAAAATACATTTAACACACATCTATGCATAGCAGCATAGCCACAATCATTTACAATACAGTAAATCAAGCTTTAACAACACTATCATTTCTTACCCTGTATGTATATATCTCTCTAGACATACATACATACATACATACAGTGGCAAGAAATGATATGCATAAAAAAAAATGAACACATGAAAAAGCAAAAAAAAACACAGTTACATTAAATACATTTCTTTATTTAACTTACCATTACTTGCCCCCACCGACTCCCGTTGATCAGCTTACTCACGAACCAATCCACGAACAGGAACCCATAAAATAAAAAACCATAAAATAATAAACATTAAAATAATAAAACACGACAATCCAGGGGTCTTCTAGTTGTAATCCATCTTCATCTGTATTCTTCTACCTTCTTCCGGGGTCTTCTTGCCGTCCGGTGCCAAGCCCTGGTCTTCTTTCTTCAGTAGGAGGTCCTTCCTCCTCGGCGTCTGGCTTCAAAATGAGACGACATAGGCTTTTAAAGGCCTATGACGTCACATTATCGTCATATGGTTCCCACGGCCCTGATTGGGCCATGAAAACCATGTGTTTTGGTCGATGTAAAAAAAAATCATGATGTCACTTAAAGGCAAAGAAAGCACAGCCAATCAGAATGGCTTTGCTTCAATTGCCTTTAAGATGACGTCATGAAAAGACACATGGCCGGACTCCCATGGTACGGCAGCCAATCAGAGCGTGGGAAGTCTATCCCTACTCTGATTGCCTCTAGTAGACCATGTGACAGAGGCTTGGGGAAGAACGGATATGACGTCATTGAAAGCCTGTCACATAGTACTTGAACCAATCAGAGTAGGGATAGACTTCCCATGCTCTGATTGGCTGCTGTACCATGTGAGTCTGGCCATGTCGGGAAGCAGGGGGTCCCCCGACCTGAAACCAATGCGGTTCAGCTCCGGAGACCCCCTGCACATGTACACTATGAATAAAAGTTGTTTTAAATATAATTTTTATTGTGATTATTTTTGCGCCGAGAGAGCAGCGGATCTCTCTCTGCTGCAAATACAACTCGGCAGGGGACGGCTTCTCGGCAGTTTCTCGCCAGGCAGCTGTCCCGACACCGGTTACACGCCATTTCATCAAATGGTGGTGGCTAATTCATTCGCCAGGGATTCGCCCCTTACAGCATACAGCCAGTTTAACACGCCAAAAACATGGCTAATTGCTAAACTGGCTAATGCATTTTTTCACTGTTTACTGCATGATGCCCTACATCTCTATACAATCTAAATAAAAAACATTGATCAAGCTTATAAGGTTCTGATAAACACTCCTTTTCTGCTTAAAAATACTGAAAACACATACAAGTTACTTATTTACTCATTAGAGGCAACCAAAAGGATTAATGGACTTTCATGAGGCAAGTCATGTTTGTGGAGAAGGGAATTTTAATTTACAGAATATCTATATACCCCCAAATATCCTTTTTTTTTTTTTAGACACTGGGTCATATTTATTCAACTTTGCCACTCTGTAAGATACCATCTAGCATGGGGAGACAACTTACACATCATTCCAAGGAAGGTGTCCTAGGCTAAATCCCCGCTGGCACTGAGCTCGCTCATGCTTGGAGAGCACTCCAAGCATGAGCGCCGGGTGTCCTACTTGTACGCACGCATGGAGGTGGGGGTGGGGAGGCATTGCGGGTAGTTGAGCGCGCGGGTAAGTATAGATATTTCGTTGACCTACACGACGATCCTGGCTGAGCGTGTGTGCACAAGCATGAGCGCCGCACGCATCGCGTGAGCGGGGACTTACATATATCTATATCTGTAATTCCCCGCCGTGCAGCGCCGCAAGCGCCGCCCGCTCAGCGCTAGCGGGGACTTAGCCTTATGGACTAACACTGCTGAGAAAGTATGGCCCATTGTCTCAGAAGTTAATTTTAGTAATGCACAGTAATACCCAACAAAACTGTAGCTGCATAGACAGCCTTTTTTATTGGTATTGGTAGTTGAAGACTGCATTATTGAAAGATGGCAGAGAATTAGTGGTGGTTTGAGGGCCTCTACTCGACAAGAAACAGTATAGTTTGCCTATTGCTAGTGTCCATTCAACCACAGCATTGTTTGTATTGTAGGTTTGGATAGACAGTAGTAAATCCATTGTGAATACATTGTGTGTGTAAGATTTTTAACTTTATATTGATATTGCAATGCTATATTCATGGCAAGAACATGGTGCAATATCAAGGTACATTTTTACTATACTCCAGGATTTGTATAATGTGCATAAATGTGCATAAGCAATTTGTAAAATAAATAGGTCATTAGAAAATATGAGAATGGGAAGACGTTATCCTAGGGACATATTGTTCATATAAACGTGCCTACGTAATAATTCTTATCAGTTCGAGTTGTTCTTCAATTTTATCTTTCTTGGAATAAAGAGAAGCTACACTACACAGACTTAGGTCAATTAATTAAGCTGTGGTATGATTAAGAAATCTTACAATGCTGGAAGACAACTTAATCCAATTGAATGCATCACAAGGTGACATCCAGCACGAGTGGAATAACACTACTTTGTAAAATATGGCCCATTATCTTTCAAATTTTGTTATAATGAAAGGTATAGAGACACTGCAACTGTGTTTTGAAAGATTATTTTTCACATAGAGTTTGACTTGTGTAGTATGAGAGTCTGTCCTAGATATGTAAGAGTATGTTTTACAATTCCGCACTCCCCAAAAAAGGAATTTCATCCCAATATTATTTTATTCTAAGGAGAATATATTTATATTTCTATAGCAACTCTTTGGCCCTGGAGTTATCAGCGTGTGAAGCAGGGTATAGTGCTAATATGGCAGAAACTGCCATTGACTTAAAGCTGCAGACCAAACAATATCATACTGTACATTTCATTTTTTTAATCAGTTCTGTACTATGAGAATATACTTGTAGCATTCTTTTTAAACAACTCTGAATGACATTTTTAATGTATTATAATGTAACAAGCAGTTTGGTTTCTATAGAAACCATTTACAAAGTCACATCCACTTTCCCTTCTGAAACAGGCTCTGGCACACCCCTTTTTGAACCCTGCCCTCTCTCTAATTGTATCTAGTGACTGCCTGGTCACATGATCTTTACCACAGAACTTTCCATCTTGGGTACTCTTCTGCTGCACTGACAGCCATTTAGTGAACCCCTAGCCGAATATTCGCCGATCGATCGGCAACTTAGCTAATTACTTATCATTGTGTGGATTGTATTGACGCAATATTAAAGGGGGGGGGGGAATAAACGACAGCTTGGACTGCTGCTTTAATTTGCAATTATCACCAGATCGATTCTGGTGTGATAGCCTGCTTTGTGCTTTCATGACTTCTGACTGTTGTGGGGAACACACTACTCCTAGGACAGAGCAGCAGATCTAAGGACCATGTTGTCAAAGCTGCATGTTTTCTCACTGTATATATAAAGAAAAAAAATTATGATTATACAGTGTTGCAATTCTATGAACTAATTACTGCTATACATTGTTAATCACAATACAGCCATAGGTATTTTCTTGATATTTGAAAATACTATTAATATTAAGGGCTATATGTCTTAGGCCATAAGACACTATGGCCTAGATACATCAAACAGTGATATGGCAACATTTTGTTATTACCGCAATAAAATATGCAATATATTTAGCATGCAATATATCAAATGGTTACCGTCCAAAATATCATATATTTAACACCTGCGTTATGAAACAGTTAAAATTACCGGACATCTGTAATTATCCTCGGAAAAGTATATACACATTTAATACATAAAACTGCGATGACCAGAGAACTCAATTATGCATTCACATAGCACAAATTATTATCACCTACTTCAGGCAGGCATTATCTTAGAATTATTGCCTATACAGTATATACCTCAAACTTCAGAATATCTTTCTAATGGTGACTAAATTGAGCCATTTCAGTTATTTCTTATGGAGTGGAATCTGAGATGGAGAGATAGACTCATGGCTGCACAGAGGGAGAGGGGGAGAGACAGAAAGAGGGGGGGGGGGAGAAATGCTGAGGAGGGGAAGGCATAGGCTGGTAGAAGGAAAAGCTTTGGACCCAGTGTGTTTACAGAGTGGAATAATCTGGCAGGGCTGAGTGGGAAGAAGGTATTACAGAGGTACTGAGCAGTAATGAAAGGTTTCCCTTTGAAAAAGTCACTGTCGTGACGAAACGCGTCAGGGCACGCTACCGCGACACTACGTCATCACGCAGTGTGCGCATTACGGCCGGAGAGCGCATGGAGCTGATCTGAGGCTGAAAAAACTCCGAATCGCATTTATGCAAAGAGACACTGTTTCCAATCGTCCAAAAACTGCTGGAGGTGAACCGGAGGGGCTATCGAACAACTGATGTGTTCCAGGACGGTGTTGCCTTGCTGGTGGTGATTATATCACAAACTGCCTTTTTGTCTTGTACTTTTGTGAGTGTCCTTAATCCCCTTGTCCTCTTTTTTATTGATTAAATGTACTGTTTTACACTATGGGACGTGCGCTCTCTGTTCTTCTCTTTCTATAGTTTCCTGCTGGAATTGGTTATTCCTTCTGAGAGCAGCCGTGGATCCCTGGTCATCATTTTGTTCTGTATCTGAACTTTTATTGGACTTGTACTAAGGGTTGGACTTTCTTCTATTTTTTGTCCTTTTTCTTCCTTGTTTGTTATATGTAAATTATTATTATTGGCACGGTTTTCACATTTTTTATATACCGTTTTTTCACATTTCTAGTTTTTTATATTGCTAGATTGTTAATTCTATTATAATTTTTATTAATATTATACACAATATTTGTACTGTTTTATATCACCTTGTTTCACGAGTGGCGCTACTGAAATTTTTCTTTGCAAATTATTATCACCTACTTCAGGCAGGCATTATCTTAGAATTATTGCCTATATATACCTCAAACTTCAGAATATCTTTCTAATGGGGACTAAAGTGAGCCATTTCAGTTATTTCTTATGGAGTGGAATCTGAGATGGAGAGATAGACTCATGGCTGCACAGAGGGAGAGGGGGAGAGACAGAAAGAGGGGGGGGGAGAAATGCTGAGGAGGGGAAGGCATAGGCTGGTAGAAGTAAAAGCTTTGGACCCAGTGTGTTTACAGAGTGGAATAACCTGGCAGGGCTGAGTGGGAAGAAGGTAGTACAGAGGTACTGAGCAGTAATGAAATAATAGCTCTTTGTGAAGAGCGGAGGGAGACGTGGCTGCCCTGACTAACCAGAGTCATGCCTTGTTTAGTCAAATTACTAGGCTCATTACATTTTATAGCCTCTCGATCATTCCAATATGTTTTGGACCTGTAAGCTGAATAACGCAACCCACCTTCTCAATTACATTATGCCTTAACAAGATGTGCTAGGAAATACATATCACTTCCTAGTTACAGGACATAGTGACAGGACATGATGGTAGCCTTCTATGATACAGCAGGGTTACCAAACATGCTGGATGCAATTAATTGAACGAATTTAGCACTAGCCCCACAGCATGAAAGGGCGGAGATATTTCGCAGCTTTCACCATTATCACTCCGATAATGTGCAGGTGAGGTGTGATGCACAAATACTGTGCTTGACTTAGTGAGGGAGGGAGAGATGGGGGTGAGTGAGAGAGAGGGAGGAGGGTGTGTAAGAGAGGAGGAGCATACGCAGGGCAGCCTCTAAGGGTGGAATAGACTATACAACTCCCCCATGCTCAACAACCCCAGGTGGAGACTTTAATCCTGGGCTCCGGAAAAGCTGTCAGCTGCCCTGTCTACACATGTTTGGGTGAATATCTAGTTTCCTCTGGATATTGGGGATTTATGATCACACACATTTTTACTATAATTCTTATGTGTATATTCACATATAAAGATACTGTGTGGCAAATATCTGCATGTGTGGACAGAATTATTACACCTTATGACTAACTAAGTATTTCACCTTCCCTATTCTGATTTCAATACAAATACTAAATCCAGTATGTGTACAAATAGGTCACTATGCTGTTACAATTACTTTTAATTTGAGTCTCTGTCTTGGAATGTCAATCATTATGTTACTGTGGAGATATTAGGTAATGCTTCTAATTAACATATATTTTGTAAAAATTGTATGCCAATCCCCGACTTAAAAAAACAAAACAATACTGTTGTTCCAAATATTTCATATTCTGGTAGATGATAGTGTAAACTGTATAGTCAAGGTTTGCAGATCAATCTTGAAAGAGAACCAATCTATACATATACAGATGTTGCCAGACTAACTGTTTTTTGTGCCGCGCAAAACCAAGTGTAAATCCCCAGCATTTATTTGCATGTTACACCCTGCGACCGCGACTGTGCCACAGCTGCAAAATCTGTTTTGCAGCTGCCGTACTACTCTACAGTAACGATAGGATGCGCTAGTGTGTCTTTAATCTAAATACAATATAACTCCCCCTTATTCTGGAGTTGGATGAGCAGTGTGCGAGATGAGTTGAGGAGGGTTCGAGTTCAGCTGAGCTGGGTCCAGGGGCGAGGTGAGCAGGGTTTGAGTTGGGCTGAGCTGGGTCCGGGGTGAGGTGAACAGGATCCCAGTTGGACTGTGCTGGGTCTTAGATTAGATGAGCATGGTCTAGAGTGTGATGCGCTGAGTTCAAGGTGAGATGAGTGGTGTGTGGTGGTGATTGGGCTACAGGTATACTGTGCACAATCAGCTTTTCTGGGTACATGAATAATGGTTTTGGCTATCTTCTTCTTTTTCCTCATTAGTCCCAGAGTCTTCCCCTTTGGAGTATTTAGTGCTGCCTTATTTTCTTTTTCCACTTTATTCTTTGTGCAAGGGTTTTTTTGGGGTCGCAGGTAGTCTTGTATCAACAGATATCCACTTTTTTTTTTAGGTTCCTTAGCGTTAAAACTGGTACAGCAGTAAGTTCTAGCGTCCGTAGAACCTGAATTGATCCATCGTTGAAGAACAAGAATCTGATCAAAATCAGTGAGTATGACAATACAATTTCTGTGTGAATTTATGTACAGTACCACTGAAGTCACAGGGGCAATATTCTCACAAGGTGTTAATGTTGAGTGGGGCTGAGTTGGTAATTGGTTTTCAACTGTTGAAAGCTGTGAAAAGTAAGAGTATATATTTACCTGTATAATACAACAAAGATACAATACTCATTTAATGCACACTATACCTTCATTAGTAGTTCAGTACATTCTAAATAACAGCCAGGACCAAAAATAATTTAAAAAAAACCAGCATAGTAATAATGTACATGTACAAGAAGGAATTCACAACAAAGGAAAATGGAAATCAAAGGGTGGCTAAGGCAAGAGGGAACCCTGGTGACATTAAGCTGTTAGATATCATGCTCAAGGGCTGTCATGATTCCCTCCCACAGTACTACTCGCAGGCATGTAGGGGCACTTAGAAGAGTTAGGTTCAGACTTTGGGCCAGTTAGAACAAGAACTGTCCATGAGGCCATTTACTGTACCACCTTAGTTTGGGTATAAAACCCACCCTGTCTGTTAGTTTTTTTTGCTTTTCAAAATTTCGGTTTTATAGGTCAGCTGTAGTTCCGTAGCACTGCGTCTTTCCCTGTTTCCTCTTCATTCTGACTTCTAGTTCTGCAGATCTACTTAACTTCTTGTCTTTGTCTAGTCATTCCCTTTTAATTTACTGTCCCCTGTTTATAATTTGTTTCCCTGCTACTATTGCTTTTGAAAGTAGCATGACAAAGCTTGCAGTTAACTTTAGTTTGTCTATTTTGTTTTCCCAGTCTTATTATTTTTTGCGTAACATTAAAATTAGTTTTTATATTTTTTTTTGTCTCCTGTTTTTTGTGGGTTTCCATTTACCTCTGAAGTTTCCATACAACCTGATAAGGGCAGACAATGGTACGTAAGATAGTCCGCAGGCTAAGAACTGAGTAAGTACACTACTGAATACACTTTTTCCTCTAATGTTTTTCTTCATAATGCATGTACTGGATGTCTATGCATCTGTACTCTTTATCTTTCTAATTTTGTCTTTCAAAGTGAAGTGATTCTGCTGGTGGACGAGAGATCAGCCTGGAAAATAATGAGCGGTCTGCTGCAGAGGTTCGGGATATTCTGCAGCAGAAGCATAATGTTCCAGTATCTAAGACCAGCATCAGACTAAGGGGTTGAAAATTGGGCTGCTCCTTCCTCCTAATCCATTTTTACTTATTATTGCAGAGTGTTTCTCATGATAAGAGATGTTAACAAGATTAAAACAGTTGACCAAGCACATGCCTGGAGTGATAGTGGAGAAAAATTTGACGATGTTTTGATTTGTGATGAGACATCAGTCGTCCTGCAAAGATTTTCCACAATTGCATTCTGGAAAAAGAATAATTTATCCCTAAAACATAGTCCGGAGCATCCACTCAAGGTTCCTATGTGGGGAGCAATCTCTAGACTTGGACCAGGACACATTAATTATATTTGAAGGTACCAAAAGCAAGCTCCAGTTTGTGTATCTGTATTTGACCCTGTCCCTTTATCCTTTTCCCTTTCGACAACCTGTATACACTGGCGACACACTTTATTCGAGCTCGGCTAGTCCCACGAATTCGGGTATACCCGGGTGTATTGAGGTTTGTGACTGTTTTCTGCCCGAGTGCATTGAGGTATTTTCAAGGCAGGGATTGAAGCATTTTATTCCCGTTGGCTGCAATACTGCACAGTATATATATATATACTGCATTACTATTCATAAATTTATGCCATCTGGTAGACATGCGAAGCATTGCAGCCTATTAAATCCTAATCATTATCATTTAACAGATCAGCCGCCCGTCAGCCAGGCATGAACCCAGGCTGGGAAGGCAAACGCAACGGGGCTTGTCAGAGGTGAGGAGCGGCGCATTCCAGGTATCTGCCAGGTACATACTGGGTATTTGCTCGAATAAAGTGTGTCGGTGCAGTAACAGTGTTACATTAATTTTTTCCCTGGGAATTATGGACAACGTGTTCTTCAAGGACATCATTATTACCCAGTCAGCACTATACATTTTAGATTTCTTCCCATCAGGTCAGTACCATATTCTGCACATTCACCAGGCAGACATTACCCCCGGGCCTTACCCCCGGTCATCTGGTAGGAGCTATATGACATGAAGGTGGGCTGCACATACTTGTGTGTCGGGTCACAATGACCCAAAACACAGTGCATCTGCTACATTTATTAAGGACAGTGGAATCAACTGGGTCTGAACATGCCTAGAATTAGTGCTGTAACTATTTTGAGCAGTAATATACTATTAACAGTGCTGTTGTGTGTGTTTGTTTTTTTCTTGGCAAAACCTGTACTATATATGTCTCTATATCTGCAGATCCCCTGATTTGAACCCCATAGAATTGGTGTGACATGCACTGAAGCATTATCTGAGAAAATATTTGATGCCAGCAATCAAAGAAGAACTAGAGAAAGGGATCATGAAGTATGGGAATAAGTCTCTAACTGTAGAAATATGACAAAATTACATACATCATATAAATAATGTGTTGCCGGTGGTTATTGAAAGAAATGGACTGGCAATAAAGATGTGATTTTAAAAAATCATTGCCTTGTATTTCACACTAAACAATTTTTGTTTTCAGATATCTTTTTTTACTCTTCCAGATGTAAGTCTCAGTAACAGCTCACAAGTATTGACCACTGATGGGGTTTGAACATCTTCAACAGATTTGACCGTTGGTTAAAAAAAGGCCTGTTGATCAGTGCAATAATCGTTCTCACTTTTAACAATGCATGCAATCAGTGTAGAGTAGGCCTTTTGTTGCATACGCCATGCCATGCTCAGGTACGGACACTCATGGGGAGGGGATTGTGTGTTCACATGAATGATTCCTGCTGAATGTGAGAACAGCACGATGGGTGCAGGAGGGTATGCACTCATTCCCTACAGTCATTACTAAGAGAGATCTAAATTGTGCTGTGCAGTCTAATTTAAAAAAATACATTTATAAAAATAAATTAAGGCAGATATGACCAATTGGGTAATGTTGCTAGTCTTTTCTTTAAGCATCAGGGCCGTCCTTGGTTTGCAATGTTTGCAATGTTTGCAGTGCTCTAACTGTAGGAAAACCCTCCCCTCCCAAAGCGTGAAAACAGGAACCTTACGTCAGTATTGTAAAATGATCCCATTAATTTATTTATGTGAACATTTTGCATTTGCTGGAAAAAATATAGTAGAAAAGTATTGTAAATTATTGTTTTAAGGTCTCTTGTGATGGGGGGAGGAAGGGGTTAAACTGATTTGCTATGCATTACTGTGTTTGCACTGTCCCAGATGTTTTTGTCCCCCATTTGCAAGCAATTCCCTGCTTGCTATGTCAAAAGTCAAAATGCATGGCTTGCCATACTCTCTAACCGACATATGATGGCGTAGGAGAGACCAACACTAGTTCTGATTGGAAAAGTGTGTAAAAATTGCAGATTTTAAATGTAAGGCAGGGTGTATTTTTGTAAGTCCGAGGAGGAATTCAGCTGTGATATGGGTGAATGAGCTGGGGGTATTTTTATGACTGAGCCTCAAAGGGGTCTCGCTGATTTAGCGTCCCCCTGTCTAAAATAGTGTCAGTCATGAAAAGACCCAGAGACCCACAGTATATACAAAACTGGCATACTGATGCATGACAGATGCCAGGCTATTGACACCTCTGGGTCAAAAATCAGACTCAGCAGCACCAAGGTATGGGTGTATCCCAGGTATGCTAAGAGGCATGGGTGTCAACCAGCCTTTTGGACCGGTGTTATGAACTGTGGGCAACCTGGTTATTGGTGGGTTTGATTGTTCCCACGAGGGGATTGGATCCACATGTTAAAGATAGCTTTGGCCAGTCTATAACCGTGGCTCCCAAGGTATCCCCGGTGTGATTCCTGAATTTTGATCCATGATGTAAAGACGCAAGACTTTGTTCCAGCACAGCGGCAAGCGGTCGTGGAGAGAAAGGGTTAATAACAACGTAACCAAGGATTTGCCCCAAACTTCGGAATTCGTTAGCCCTGGTGACTCTGGAACGAATTCTAACGAAGTTCCACGAAATACTTTGAGGTGGCTGAGATATCGGATTGGCAACTTGCGATCTGCCCACAGAACTTTTAAACCAAGGCTGCATTTCTTGCACTTTCAAGCAAAGGACAATTTATTTCATTCCAAGGACAATTTATTTTGTTCCCTTATCCCAGTAAGTGTTGTTTTAAGTGTATTCTGCAGATGTCTTGTGTGTCTATTAAGGAAATAAATCACAATTTATTTTGCAACTTGTTCTGTTCAATCAAGTACCCAGAAATATAAATGTGTTGATAAGTTGGTGATCATCGGGACATCTCTGTTTACAATAAAGCAATTAAAATGAATTAAAATCATTAATGCAAACTGTTATTTCTTTAGAAATATGTACTGTATTTAAAAAAGCATGTAGCATCGTTATTACGTGAAAACAGTCAAAATTTTCAATATTACACTAAGGTGTGTTTTATTCTGGCAAGTAACTTATTCTAAAGAGGAAGGGGCTTATACAGATACATTCGATAAGTGACATATCGAGAATATTGGGCACTTCGAGGGATTTTGCATGTGTAGCTACACTGGCGACCAAATTTATTCTTACTTGGCTAGCTCCGCGAATTTCAGAAGATCCCGTTGATGTGTGGTTTTGTGTCGTTTTCTCCCAGGGTGTATCGCGTTATTTTCGCGGCTGTGATTTAAGCATTTTATTCCCGCTGTCTGCAATACTGCAATGCCGTGTAAAAACGCATGGGGGCGTTTGCGGGCTGTTGTCTCTGAAGTCTAATACCTTCGCGGTTCAACCTACAGTACACAGTCTGTGCGTGCGTGCGCGCGCAGTAATAGTAAAATTGCATATTTAATTTATTTTAAAGTACAGTACTGTACATGCTCGGACCCTGTTGGGGTGAAGTGAGGGGGTTCCTAACATCTGGGGGAAAATGAATTTTAATTCTATGGTGAGTACTGTCTTGTTGCCGTATTATTTTGGTGGGGCTGGCTGGGTACTTCTTTAGGGGGCTGACCATTACTGTACATTAAAACTTTTCTTTTTTTTTCCTCAGAAAAGAAAACGGCTAATGGGGGGATTTCGATGGATAATATTGTACTGTATGCTGATGTTTTCCGGCCGTACAGTATACTGTGTAATAAACCCTGAATAAATAAAACTATGCATTTATTCTACATATTCAGTATCGTTTCATTATGTGTCTTCCACAGTATACTGTACAGTGGTATACAGTGCCTAACATCTATGGGCAAAAAGAATTTTATTCCTAGGTGCCCTAGAACAGAAGTTCCCACGCCAATTGCCTGTGAACTTGACCGGGGCCCTAAGTAGTTCCCACGCCAATTGCGCGAATATAATGTAAAATAACCCGTTCTGTGGGTCTGAGCGTGTTGAAATTTACCTGGTCCTCATGCGGGAGGACCCTTGCCACAGTGGCAAAATATCAGCCTTCCAAGACCCCCGAAACCGGAGATACAAAAAGACAGTTTAAAAGCACATTACCAAAGTGGCTTTTTTTCTGCCATGCAAGTCAATGCCAGAAACCTGAACTTTAACATCACCCTGACTCCGTTCTGTTGCCACGAGAGGGTCGCAATTTGCCATGCAATCCTGCCGCAACTAGGACTACATGGTCACCGAATATGAGCCCTCTAGGTCGAACAGAACCAGAGTTGTGGGTTCCAGGTTTCTGCTCATTCTGACTTAGCCGGTTCAAAGCTTTCTCCGCCATTTGCGCTCAATGGTAGGACCCTCCTCGCCGGCGTGACCCTTTCTCGCCGCCATTACTGCTGGGACCCTGTTGGGGTCAAGTGAGGAGGTTCCTAACATCTAGGGGCAAAATGAATTTTATTTCTAGGTGCCCTAGAACAGAAGTTCCCACGCCAATTGACCTAGTTCCCACGTCAATTGCCGTAGTTCCTACGCCAATTGCGTGACCAGCCAGTTAAAAAACAGTGCAGCAAGCCTCTACAGTACATTTGTTACACTGGCAAAGGAGCAAATGGAAACAATGTGAGGCAATTCAACATGGTCTTTTATTGGTGGAGTCAGTACAAAAACATTTATTTACAAATACTGTACAATGTTGAAACATTTAAAGTGCACAGCAATTCTAACCATCAACACACAATAATACATTTGCAGCCTTTATTAAATTCTTCTGCCACAAAACATTTTTGGTGCGTGGGGCAAAGAGAGTTAAAGTGACTTGCTTTCTATGTACTGTATTTGGGGGTTGTCTTTGGGAGTTTATTCATCAAATTATTATGATGAACTGCCTTTTGAAATTACAGTGCTGTTAACTATTTCAGCCACACACCTCCAGAGTTTTTAATCCCTCCCTAGCCAAGCGTCAATCGGCTGAGTCACCCTAGCCTACTATCCCCCTCTCTCCACTGGGTTGTTGATCTTCTGCATATTGCCATTGTGTTCTTAATCCGCCCATAGCCGAGCTACAAACACTCAGCACGCCTGCGTCTAATCACACCATCCCCCTCCCCAACCCTTAGAGGCCTGTTGTTTGAACGGTAATGCTTTGAAAAATCCCCTCTCGAATTTGAAATGTAAATCTGATGTGCACAGCACTGTGAGAATTGAGAGTACACTGATACAGTATTTCATCAGGGTGTGAAAATATTTGTCAGTCACTATGGTTTACAGTCACATGTTTTTAATACAATACAGTACATTCTTTAATATCTTTAAAATAAAAATATATAAATCCTGGTAAAATATTTTATAAATAAATAAATAAAATAATTCATTGGTGCACTGTAGGGGTGGCTGTCAATGATTATGATTCGCAGGAAAGTGAATAAATATTTATTTTATTTTATCAGGAACCAAAAAATACAAATATAAAAATAATCAGGAATAATACATACAGTAATGCAGTCTTTATTAAGTTATTTTGGCAGCTTGAAATTGGATAACCATTTGGAAAACCTTTGTAAAACATGGGGAAACATGAGTAATGCACATTTATAAAAATATTATTTAATACTACAGTATATACAGTACAGTACTGTAATGTACTTTATAATCTACTCTACTGTATATACTGTACTGTATAGTAAAATTAATTTTTCTTTAGTCTTTATCTTTTCCTCATTCTGTCTGCAGTATAGTAGTTCATTGAGAGAGGAGAGGTTTTGTGTACATCATTGCTGCTGTTTATATACTGTACATTTGACTGTACAAGCAGATTTGACTGGGCACAACGCCCCTATCCCCCTAGGCCACCGTTTTTCCTGAAACGACAAGAAAACCAAACATTTGTGCAGTTACTGTACTGTATTATGGCAGAACTACTGTAGGTGGCTGGTGCAGCTTTCTCTGGAAAGAAAAAAAATGGGGCAGTTACTGTAGTAGGCAGTTACTGTAGTACTGTCAAACTAGTGTACTCTATACTGTACTGGAACTACTGTATACTCTGACTACTGTTAAAGAAAAACTCTGTAAAGAAAAAACTAACTACTGTATACAGTAGTACTCACTATCTGGAAAGAAAAAATCTTTGCCATATTTAACTGTAACATACTGTACTTACAATACTACAGCACAGTACTACTTTCCTGATGCTTGCCCATTACGCGCGATGACAATGGGCAACACAGTGGCAATATGGTCTATATATTTATTGCAGCATTCCACGGTGAGTACATCGTTCCAAAAACTCAGTATGCCTTTCAACAACTCGTCCTTTTTGGAGGGTTTCACCACTTTCCGGATATGGTCCTTCAGCTGATGCCAGACCATTTCGATCGGATTGAAGTCTGGCGACCTGTCATTGGAAAGAAAGGACAATTGGTTTAAGAGCTAAAAACAGTGGGGAACAAAAATGGGACACGGTCTACTGCACTTATTCCGCTGGCGTCTTCACCCAGTTGATGCCGCGCTCAAGGATATGCGCCGTTGACGCAGTGTGCTTGGGATCGTTGTCCTGGTAGAAGCGGTGACCATTGGGGAAGTCGCGTGTGATGTATTGCACTGTCTCGGGCACAATGTTGTCTTGGAAGAAAGCTTTATTCATGATTCCTACTGCACCGACACACTTTATTCGAGCAAATACCCAGTATGTACCTGGCAGATACCTGGAATGCGCCACTCCTCACCTCTGACAAGCCCCGTTGCGTTTGCCTTCCCAGCCTGGGTTCATGCCTGGCTGACGGGCGGCTAATCTGTTAAATGATAATGATTAGGATTTAATAGGCTGCAATGCTTCGCGTGTCTACCAGATGGCATAAATTCATGAATTGTAATGCAGTATATATATATATATATACTGTGCAGTATTGCAGCCAGCGGGAATAAAATGCTTCAATCCCTGCCTGGAAAATACCTCAATGCACTCGGGCAGAAAACAGTCACAAACCTCAATACACCCGGGTATACCCAAATTCGTGGGACTAGCCGAGCTCGAATAAAGTGTGTCGCCAGTGTATAGCAAGAAAAGAAAAGTGCTCAAAAAACTGCACAATAGTACAGTACAGTGCATACGGTAAGGCAACACTAGTCAAGTACAGTGCA
This sequence comes from Ascaphus truei, assembly GCF_040206685.1. NCBI lineage: Eukaryota > Metazoa > Chordata > Amphibia > Anura > Ascaphidae > Ascaphus > Ascaphus truei. The sequence continues at coordinate 209,983,686 of NC_134483.1, read as the reverse complement.
TTAGGCGACATTATATTTGATACATTTTACCTTCAAAGATGACAATGCATCCCGGTCCACGCCTAGAGATGGCACCCCACACATGCAGCTTCACAGGGTGTTTTGGCCGTGGCTTCAAAGATAAGCGGCCTTTTTGTGGAACGCAAATCTTGCAAATCTCTCCAGCGACACAGTAGACTCATCAGTGAAGATGCAATCCTGGAAAGTCTCCCCACTGTCGATCCATGCCTGGGCCTGGACCACTCTTTTGATTTTGTTTGCGTCCCGTATCATGGGGTACGCTCTGTAATGACAAGGAATTTTTTTTTTTAGCGGCACAGTGCAGTACAGTTTGCTAAACAACACTTTTACCTCCTGTACTATCCAGTACTAACCTCACAAGTCCATATTTCCATCCAATGCTGCGTCTCATCTTCTTTATGCTGGTCTCGGATACAGTCAGATTGTGCTTTTCCTGCAGAGTGTATTTGACCCTTAATGCACTCCTCTCATCATTCTCCTCACTTATTTTGTCCACCAGAACAGTTGTCTCCCTACAATGTAAAGAAATTATATTGTTTTATTAATATGCAGCAATATAAAATGTATATAAATGAAATGTTGTAATATACAGCACATTAAATATAAATAGACAAAATATATATACTGTTGTACTATAAATATAAATATACAAAATATATATACTGTTGTAATATAAATATAAATATACAGTACATCCTATTCAGTATATACCGTTGTAAGATTAATTGAAATATACAAAAAATGTATACTGCTGTACTATAAATATAAATAGACAATATATATATATATATATATATACTGTTGTACTATACATATAAATATACAAAATAAATATACTGTTGTAATATAAATATAAATATACAGTACATCCTATTCAGTATATACCGTTGTAAGATTAATTGAAATATACAAAAAATGTATACTGCTGTACTATAAATATAAATAGACAAACTACTGTACAGTATGTTGTAATATAAATCTACAGAAATAACAACAGTATTACAGTAGATACAGAACTGTACTGTAGATGTACTGCACCGACACACTTTATTCGAGCAAATACCCGGTATGTACCTGGCAGATACCTGGAATGCGCCGCTCCTCACCTCTGACAAGCCCCGTTGCATTTGCCTTCCCAGCCTGGGTTCATGCCTGGCTGATGGGCGGCTGATCTGTTAAATGATAATGATTAGGATTTAATAGGCTGCAATGCTTCGCGTGTCTACCAGATGGCATAAATTCATGAATTGTAATGCAGTATATATATATGTACTGTGCAGTATTGCAGCCAACGGGAATAAAATGCTTCAATCCCTGCCGGAAAATAACTCAATGCACTCGGGCAGAAAACAGTCACAAACCTCAATACACCCGGGTATACCCGAATTCGTGGGACTAGCCGAGCTCGAATAAAATGTGTCGCCAGTGTACAGTACAGTTTTCTATATTTTTTTTTTGTTAAGTTTTATAAATATACTTACGCGTTAGTTACCCTTGGTGCCTTTTTCCGGTCTCTGTTTTTTCCTTGTGCATTATAGCTCACGGTGGTTAATAGCACAACGAGGTCAGAAGGAGCTAACCAGCGTTGATAGCAGCAATTCGGTGTCCGCTCCTGTACATCTCCTTAATTCGCATGCTGAGATCCTTTGAAATCTTTTTAACAGGCATTGCTGCGAGTAGAAAGAAATACAAATACAAGAATGTATATTCGATGTTTAGTCGATGTGTATTCTATGTGCAGTCAATACACAAAATGGATGGTGTATTTATACGGTAATGACTCACACGCCCACTTTCAACACCTGTACCTGGCCGCCATGCATAAAAGGTCACACATTTTGCATAGGCCACCACTCCAGGATCTTTATCTGAACTTGCCCTTGTCCAGATACTGTACTGCATTGTGCCACCTGCTTCCATGGAGCATCCCCGGTTCTATGGACGCAAGAACCCTCTCACCTCTGCCGTGCCTGTCATGCTGAAAAAGCGAAAGGCGGTTGCCGTTTCCACGCCAAGGGCAAAGCGACAGGCTAAGGCCAATAAAGAAAACCTTCTGCTGACCCCAAAGGTTAAGGGTTTTCTTAGACGTAAGCCTCATTATGTGAAGAAGATATATGGTAATACGCTCTCTACACAAAACGAATGGCAGCCAACCCATCGGACCCGCAGACCACTTCCCATATGCTTCAACGACTCTGCTTTAGCTGTCCCGGAAATCTTCATCCCGTCTTCTCCACCCCCATCTTCTCCGGTTCCATCTGACGACGCTGCCGCCTCTGAAATTCACCGGTCACTTTCTCCTTTGCTCTTAGACGACTCTGCTTTTCGCCCGGAAATCCAAAGGTCACCTTCTCCATCCCTCTTCGACGCTACCGCTTCTCCTCTACCGGGTATCCACAGGTCACCTCCTCCACTCTCCATCGATGCCGCTTCTCTCCATGGAACCCCCTTCTCATCCTCCGTTGCACCCATCCCCCCAGATGTCCAGACGCCATGCACAAGAAGCAGCTCGTTGGACCGGATGCTGAATGGGATAAGTGTGGATCTCCCGGAAATTCTATTGTGCTGGCAAAGATAGATCTGCTTCTGGAGACAATGTTAAATGTGGAGCAACGGATGCTACAAATGGAGCAACGGATGGATCAACGGATGGAGAAGATAGCGGCTGACATTGCGGGCATACATTATTTGCTCGGTGCTAATGCCCCTGTTTCCTCGACGCCGGAGCAGGAGGGTGACATGGATGTGATGAATGGGACCTTCGACCCCCTTCCATCACCAAGCGCCCCCCCTCCACCAGAAGATGTAGTGTACATGTATGCCGTTGAGGAGGACATGACAACCCCGTCAAGACCACGCCAGGAGACAACACGGCGACCACGACCGGAGGAAAGCTTCCTCCCAGACATCCTACCATCGCCCGTCGCCACAAGCACACCCGCTCCCAAAAGACCTACACCCGCTTGCATCGAAAAAGTGCCCGACATCACCCTGCGCGATCTGACAGCGGCGCTTAGGGAGAAGTATAGGGTGATGAGTGCTGGTGTACCCCACAAGTATGCCTTGATCATTTTTAAGCACTATGTTCCCTACACGTTGTACTGCGAGTGGGTGTTCAAAGTGAACTACGATGGGAATCGCGTAAAAAAGACCCTTCCTGCCAATTTAAGGAAAAACATTGTGGAAGAATTGCGGCGCTTTTATACAGTTACAGATCCTGTAATGAAAGGCGTTAGAGACTGCATTAATGGCGTTTTGCACCATGCAAGGAATCGGCCATGGATGGACAATGTGGAGGACTGTCAGTGAGACCATACTGTTGTGCTGAACTGTATTGTACTCTACATGTTTTGCCTTACAGTACCTGTTGTACTTAAACAAAGGAGATGTTGTTGTGTGTTTTTTTTCACAGGACATGCACAACTCCAGTCCCTGAGGGCCGCAAACAGGCACGGTTTTCAATGTTGCCCTGAAAATCTGCCCTGTTTGCTGCCCTCTAGGACTGAACTGGTGCAGGTCTGACTGATAGTGTTGCACACCATCCCACTGTACTGTACTGTATACAGTACTGGGTTTCTTTAATAAAGGAGATGTTACTTAAAATGTCACTTTAACTCCCTCTGCCCCATGTACCAAAAATGTTTTGTGGCAGAAGAATTTGAGACTTGAAAGGAGAGACTGACCAAGAGAACACACATCTCTGGAGCTGACCGGTCTTGAGCTCTGCCCAGCATAGCTGATTGCAAGACACCAAATAAGACTTCTAAACCTGGATGCTGATTTTCTGTGCACGCACAGGAGAGCAGAGAAGCTTACTCTACAGCAGCTAACAGATAGGACTTTCATTATTAAGAGACTGCTTATATCTGCTTATTGCATGCTATATGTTTTGGGGCTGCGAGACATGCTTTACTAAGGGAGATGTGAATTAATTGCATAGGATTTCACTAGAAATACTCCCAAGTGAATAGAAGCTTTGTTCCCCCCCCCCCTGTGTTTGGATGATTTCCTGATGAAAAGGAAAAGGCACAATAAAGCCTATTATAATTTCACCTTATAAAGTCTCCAATTGTGTACCTCTGTGAAAGTCCGTCTACATATGGTGTCCGAAGTGGGATGAGAGGTGTCTTTGTAGATAAAAAGGACCGGAGATTTTTATGTGAAATTTTTTTTTTATGCTTTTTCCCTTCAAAGAGTCTGAGCAACTTAGAAAAAAAAAAAAAAAAAACCTCATGCAGCAGAGATCACAGTTAAAGGGACACACCACTGAAACTTACACTGCATTGAAACTTACAAAAACACAGATGGACTCTTTGCCCCAATCCCAAGAGGAGAGAGACTGCTGAAACAGCTAATCCTTATTTGCCTATCACAAAGTGTAATATGGTAATTGAAATAGGGGTTTTGCCTTCCAGCCATAGTCAGGGTTCAAGAAGTGAGTCAGCCCTTAAAAGGGATAGGTGTTTGTTGTTTTCAAAAGTTTCGCTGAAGCAGTGAATACAGATGGTGACCCACGAGTGGTACTGATTTTGCAAATAAAGGTTGCCACACCGGCTGTGAATGGAGTATATGCAGAAAAGTTTGAAAATTGATACAAGACTGTGCTGAAGCAGGGGAATTTTTAGCAAACAAATGCTGAGTGTAAAATTGCCCTATAGGGGAAAAAGGTTTTTCAAAGCCAATTGCTGAATGTTGAGTCACCCTGCCGGGAATGAAAGAAATAGTCCACTGCAAAGACTGTTTTTTTTTCTGCAAGTAATAAAGTCTGCCTATATATATCTTGGGAGCAAAAACAGACACCCAAAGTGTGAAGTGTGAATGCCATAATACCCAAAGATGAGACTGAAAATTACTGAACTCAGGCAGAAAACCAAATTCTGTTGCTGAAGCGGATGGTTAGCACCTAGCAAGTAAATGGTGTAAAGCAAACAGACGTTTTTTCCTAGGAACTACACATTCAGCATACCTAATGAGAGATTATACCTACACTGGCGACACACTTTATTCGAGCTTGGCTAGTCCCACGAATTCGGGTATACCCGGGTGTATTGAGGTTTGTGACTGTTTTCTGCCCGAGTGCATTGAGTTATTTTCCAAGCAGGGATTGAAGCATTTTATTCCCGCTGGCTGCAATACTGCACAGTATATATATATATACTGCATTACAATTCATGAATTTATGCCATCTGGTAGACACGCGAAGCATTGCAGCCTATTAAATCCTAATCATTATCATTTAACAGATCAGCCGCCCATCAGCCAGGCATGAACCCAGGCTGGGAAGGCAAATGCAATGGGGCTTGTCAGAGGTGAGGAGTGGCGCATTCCAGGTATCTGCCAGGTACATACCGGGTATTTGATCGAATAAAGTGTGTCGGTGCAGTAGCAGTAAATGGTGTAAAGCAAATAGACTTTTTTCCCTAGCAACTGCACATCTTGTATATCTGATGAGAGAAAATGCATGCACTGTACTGCTGATATTGAAAAAAAATTACCCAAGAAAGAAAAGTCGACAGAGATGCCTGTGAGAGCTACAGTACGACCTCTACAAGAAAAAAATGCCCATCTGTAGCACGACCACAATTGGGGGTTCTAGCAAATACAGTGGCAACAGCTGCAATAGCACCTCCTGAGGTCAGGAAGAAAATTACACCTGTTAGCCTAAAAATGGAGGACAAGACGCAGCGTTCCTGTAATGAACCCTACCCCACGGAAGAGTGGCCCTTCCAGTCCAATAAAGAGGAAGACATCTCTTACGGGGAACCCAAACCGAGTCACACCCACAAAACACCCCAAGAATGGTGGGGGTGCCTGAACTCATCACGAACAGAAAAGACCGCTCCCTTTGATGACGAATATGATCAGCAGGAGACAGAGCGGGAGCAGTGGATCACCGAATATTTCCGTCAGCTATTACAGTTGCAAGAAAAGCCAGGTGAATCCAGTGACGCTGCTAAAATTTCAAATGAAGATGGAGACCCCAATTTCCCTGAAGGGACGGTGTCATCCAAATCAAAAAGGCAAAAAAGAAAAGCGGTTCTTCCCTTACCGTGGAAGGAACAGACACGTCCGCAGATCCTGTTGAGGAAAAGAGGGACCGAGTTGCCCTGCAGCCTAGAGAAAATGGAGAATTCGTCCCGCGGTTAACCGAATATCCAGAGGGCCCAAGGCAGAAATCGTGTACCCCAAAGAAGTGTCTGTCCGGTGCCAACAGTGAGGAACCCTCAACCAGTCATCCCAGGGAAGCGGAGCCGGAACAAGTGAGTGACGATCCCTTGACCAGCCCTGAAGACGCCCTGAAAATTGCCAGGCGTGACTGTGATCTACTTCGAGAACAATTGAAACTTGAGAGAGCAGATAATGCTGAGTTACAGATGACGGTGCTCGCAATGTACTCTGAATCTGGGACAGAATTGGACGATCTCAAGACTGAGCTAGATACTGCAAATGCTACTATTTCCACCATGAATGAAAAGCAGAGCCAGTCTGATAAAATGGTGGCTACGCTAAAGCGGAAGTATGAGGAGGCACTCAAGCAGATGACAGTCTTCCAGCAAGAGCTGAATGCCTCACAACAGGAGATCAACAGTGTCCGGATTGAAGTGTACGTATCTCAGAAAGAGGTTCAGACACTCCGCAAAGCACTGAATGCCTCACATCATGAGATCAACAGCTGCCGCACAGACCTGGAAGTTTCCAGAAAGGAACTACACAGTCTCACTGAGGATCTGGACATTGCTAAAGATACTATTGGTAATCTTGATACAGATCTCAAAGTCTCTCAGAACGAGCTTCAGACCCTCAACCTAGGGAAGGAAGTCTCACGCCAGGAGATTGTCATTCTCAAAGCAGATGTGCGTAAATGGAAGGAGGACTGCAAAGAGGCCCTAAAGAATACAGAGACTGAAAAAAGAGAACATTTAAGATTACAAAGAAAAAACGTAAAACTCAAAGAAGAACATTTTAATTTGACAAACGACGTCAAGGAAAAAAATGAAAAGCTGCACGAGCTTAAAGAAATAAATAGACTTTTGGAAGGGGAGAAGTTTGAAGAACTGTAGAACCAACTGCAAGGTCTGCGTACGCACCTCGAGAAAGCAGAGGAGAAGCAGCGAACTCTGCAGGATGACAATCTGCAGGCTGTTAAAGAAATTCAAGTGCTGCAGGAACGACTGATGACCCAGTATATCCCCGCAAAGCAGCATGAGAAACTGAAGGCTACCCTGAGCATCACCAAAGCAACGCTAAAAGCCAAGCTTAGAACCCAGGTGACGCGGCACAAAAGGGAGCACAAGAAGGTCCAGAAACTGAAACAAGTAACTGTGGCCCAAGCAAAGAAGTTCATAATGCTTCACAATGCAATAAAAATATGGAGGCAAGCTCAGAGAAGGCAAAGCATGCAGATAAATTCCCTGAGAAGAGACTTGCAAGACGCACTCAAAAAACAAGGATCTCTCGCGGATGATATTACAGTCCTACAAGGACAGGTACTGACCCTGACTAAGCGTCAGAATCCCACAGCCTCAAAAACCCATGAAGACAAGGGTACAGTGAGAGCTGGGAATACCACTCATCTGAAAGACAAGGTTGCAAAATTTGAACCACCTAAACAAGCACTAGCAAAACCTTCAGCCACCCAGCAGACAACAAAAGAAGGTACACGTGCTGAAATAAAACCAGAAGAATCCTTAGCTGATGAAGCTGAAAAGATGGGACATTCTCTGGAAGTGGTTGTGGAATTGCAACTTAATCTAAAAGGGGCTGAACTAGCAACCCCATTGAGTGGGAAAAGGGCAGAGAGACAGCTTCAAGAGCGGAAAACTCAAAGGGCTGTTTTAAACGCCCTGCAACTGCTGCCATACAGTATGCCTATAATAAGACGAGCACCTGATGCGAGGGAAATCTCATGACCGCGCACGTAGAAAAAAGACTGTACTTGGAAAAAGTCCTCCTCGAGCGACTGAGGGGTGCTGATCTCAAGCACCTTCAGGAGGAGACACGAATAAACTGGAGAAAGGGCTCCAATCCCAGCAGGACTGAGGGTTCTCTTCCTCCATCCACTCTCATTCAAGTCACAGAGATATCTAGAATGAGAGTGGAAGGATGGGCTTTGGCTGTGGCAAGCCCGAGCTTCCCACAAACAGGGGAGGTATGTATCAGGGGAGTAATCCCTATTCAAGTAATGTGCATTTAATCTAGCAGTGTGGTGGTTAACTGCTGGTAGTCAATTAATAAACGCCACCTGCCTGATTTGATTGCTTACAAAAGCCTGTCTGTTGAGACAGGAAGTAACTCCTTAGCTCTGACTGAGAGCTGAACTTTGGAGACAGAGCAGTGTTCTTGAGTCTCCCAGGAGAGACTGACCAAGAGAACACACATCTCTGGAGCTGACCGGTCTTGAGCTCTGCCCAGCATAGCTGATTGCAAGACACCAAATAAGACTTCTAAACTTGGATGCTGATTTTCTGTGCACGCACGGGTGCGGTTCCAGGAGAGCAGAGAAGCTTACTCTACAGCAGCTAACAGATAGGACTTTCATTATTAAGAGACTGCTTATATCTGCTTAGTTCATGCTATACTGCACCGACACACTTTATTCGAGCAAATACCCAGTATGTACCTGGCAGATACCTGGAATGCGCCGCTCCTCACCTCTGACAAGCCCCGTTGTGTTTGCCTTCCCAGCCTGGGTTCATGCCTGGCTGACGGGCAGCTGATCTGTTAAATGATAATGATTAGGATTTAATAGGCTGCAATGCTTCGCGTGTCTACCAGATGGCATAAATTCATGAATTGTAATGCAGTATATATATATATACTGTGCAGTATTGCAGCCAGCGGGAATAAAATGCTTCAATCCCTGCCTGGAAAATACCTCAATGCACTCGGGCAGAAAACAGTCACAAACCTCAATACACCCGGGTATACCCGAATTCGTGGGACTAGCCGAGCTCGAATAAAGTGTGTCGCCAGTGTATGTTTTGGGGCTGCGAGACATGCTTTACTAAGGGAGATGTGAATTAATTGCATAGGATTTCACTAGAAATACTCCCAAGTGAATAGAAGCTTTGTTCCCCCCCTGTGTTTGGATGATTTCCTGATGAAAAGGAAAAGGCACAATAAAGCCTATTATAATTTAACCTTATAAAGTCTCCAATTGTGTACCTCTGTGAACGTCCGTCTACAGGAGCTATGCTATAAGGCTTGATAAGCCACTTATCGAGGCCTTTTCACCAAAAAGGCCTACTGCTATTCAGTAAGCCTTGATAAGTTGCAGATAAAAGTTTTTTTCAGCATTTTTTTTTTCTCCAAAAAAACAATCGCCAGGCAAGCCGCGATAAGCCACTTGTCGCCAGGTTTTCACATTCGTGCAACTGTAGTAACCTTGAGTAGGTTATCAGGGCTAATTGAGGCTCTAGAATGGCAATTTCCTCTAAATATCCTCCTGCCAGGAAAAATTGCCATGAGGGTGGTGAGAAGCTGCCGAGAAGTGCCGAGAGAGGACTTACATATATAAAAAAAAAATGAGAGAGATAATTAATTATTTTGTGGTTAGAATCCAGCCAATAAAGCATGAAAAAATTATTTTAGGTTTACAACTACATTTAATAAGCAGTGCTACCCCATTAGATACTGTCCAGAATGACTTATTAAAGAAGGTTTTTTGTGGAGTAATATTTCTTATTAAATGTAGTCCTATACCTCAGTTAGTAAAGGGCTGATTTAGAATAGGCTAACTTATTCCTGTGTACAAACTGCACTTAAAAACCCAAATGGCATTTTGCTCGGGGGTCAGTCAAATTATGAAACAGATTGTAGGTGTGTCTATTTCTAATTAGTTTCAATTAGTTCCATTGTATAGAACCTATTGTGTATTTGCGTCCAATTTTAAGTAATTTTAATGTCTATCTTTAAGAACGCCTATGTATTTACATGGACCAGGTGAAAAATCAGACTACACTATAAGAAGACATTAATTTTACCATGGATTTTGGTTAATCATGAATGCTTTTGTTGCTCTATTGGTGCTCAGGTGCTCCCTGGCCCAGAATACTTTACACGACAATAGACAACGAGACAGGAGAAGAGGGGACTCCTCCTTGTGTTTTATCATTAAATCGCATATCACATTGTAAATTCTTGCAGAATCTTCTGATGCGGAATGTTTCTACTAAGTCTATAAATTCCACATGTTAGATGACTATGGGAAATATAATTATTTGCTTCGCAATGAAATCAGGATGTGAGTGGCAAACAGGGACCGATGTAAGAGAGGGCCCAACCAACTCCATCTGTTAGGACTTGGCTTGGGACTTGGGACTTAGGACTTGGACTTAGTCACCCAACTTAGGACTTGGACCGGGCCTACCCTGCCGATGGACACACTAGTTCACCTGTTAATCTATGTTAGGAGAGCAAATCAGGCTTCTCATTTAATAATGTCAGCAAAAGCCTGGATTGGAGGGGCCTTCTTCCTGGGTAGGGACTAGGAAGTAATATAAGCAACTGCACATGGAAAATGTGTTTACTTTGTTCCCCACCCCATTTAATACCTCAGTAATATACTAGCCCACTGCTCAACAACTTAGGCTGAGTCCATAGAGACTGCAGCCGTGCAGAGGTGCACAGAGGCTGAGGGAAAGCGGGTGCTTTCCCTGGCCTTAGTTCGCCTGCCGTCCGGGGGCATGTCAGGGGGCGAGCCAGTGACATCAGGGAGCTAGTTTGCCCTCATTGGACGAGCCGCTCACGTGACCGGCCCTGCGCTCACGTGAGCGCAGAAACTAAAATTGAATTGTCGGCTACGCTTCTGCACACCTGCCACTAAAGCGGCTGCAGGAGCTCACTGCCGAGCGTGAGCGCAGGTCAGCACGGGTCAGCGCCTAAGCGCTGACCATGCCCGCGGGCCTTAGATGGGCCCAGGTACTTGTTGTACTCCTGGGCCCAGGGCCACTGACAGGGCAGATTAGTTAAGGGTCCCGGGCCTGCCTGCCGGCAAACACTCTAGTTCAGCTGTTCATCTATTGCAGGAAAGCAAATCAGGCTGCTCATTTATTAATGGCAGTAAGAGCCTGGATTGAAGGGGCCTTCTTCTTGGGCAAGTAATATAAGCAACTGCACATTGAAAAAATGTAAACACATTTTCCAACACTCCCTGCTGTGCAGTTGCTTATATAGATGGACCATCCAGGTGCCCATTACCTACAACCCCCTTCCTGCAATTCCAATGATGTAGGGCCATCAGGTCCAGCAGTAGGGCCCATCTGTGGGCCTCTGCAGCCCTACATAGTCCCACAACCCTCCTTCACACTTGGCTCCAGCCCTCCCTGGCCCCCAGGCCCATACCAATCCCTCCCATTCCCTTCCATATCCATACCTTATCTCCTTCTCTCTCCAGCCCATACAGTAGCTTATCTGCCCTCCCCCAGGCCAATAGTATGTCTGCCCCCCACTAAGCCAACCATTAACTTGTCTCCACCCACCCCAGTTGCATACCTTCTCTGCCCCCAGTTCTTATGTCACCCCATATATTTAACTGTGTCTTGGGCCCAAAGATTTCTGTTGGCAGCCCTGTCTTGGCCCTAAGGAATCATATCAGGGGGCATAGTGTGATATTAAAGCACATATTAATTCCTATAACGCATTTTGAAACTTTCAACAAATTTGAAATTGCTCTATTAATTTAATTAGCATTGTCTCTCACTACATTGCTAGATTCAACCATAATTATGTATATTCAATAATACCAATATCATGTAATAAAAAAAATGTATTTCTGAATTTTTAACATATTTATGTAGGGACTTGTAACAGGGACATAACCATGTCTAAATTAGGAGTCAGTAGAAAGCCTCTTGTCATCTGAGGAATCCAGCAGAGAGTTGGTTAATTGCAGCCAAAGTCAATTAAGCAGTCTCATCCTGGATAATCAGACAGGTTGAAAAGCCTCTTTCTGGGAACTGACAGGGAGACTCTTGAGCACACAGAAGGACTGTGTGCTGACATCAAGACACCAGGGGCAAGGCCTCTATTCCAGGGTGCAGTGAACCTGGGAACCAGTCAGAGGCCCTCAATGCAGACCAATACAGACCCAGAGACTGACATTAAGGCTTTGCCCCGCTGGCGCATGAGCACCGGGTGGACTTTAAATTTTTGCAATTGCTCACGGGGAGAGCGCGGGGGGACGCTGCAGGGGAAGCTGAGCGCGCTGGTAAGTATAAAAAATTTATTTACCTAAGCGCTGAGCGCCGGTGAGCGTGTGTGCACGCGCATACCCACAAGCGCATCACGTGAGCAGGGACTTGGATATATATATATATGCAAGTCACCTCGCCAAGCGCCGCCCGCTCAGCGAGCTCAGTGCTAGCGTGGACGCAGCCTAAGGGCCATGTGCTTTGAGGTACCGCTTTTGGACTTTGGGATCTTAGGTTGGTAAGAGGCTAGGGTGACCACCCGTCCCCCTTTTGCCGGGACAGTCCCGGTTTTTCGGTTGCTGTCCCGGTTTCCTGTGTGTCCTGGAAATGTCCCGGTTTTTCCCCGTGTGTTCCCGTTTTTTTTCATGTCCGCGGCGGTGCGCGAGTAATTAGCTGCGGTGCGCGAGTGAGCGGCGGCGCGGAGGAGGAGATTGCAGCAGCCCGGCGGTGAGTATTTTTTTTTAATGCCAGGGTTGGGCTTCTCCCGTAGAAACATGCTGGGCCTTGCTGATTGGAGGATGCGGCCCGGCATTGAACAAAGTCCCGCCCCCTGGCATTTGCTACCTTGGCCAATCCCCTGCTTCCCGGCATTAAGCCCCGCCCATGGCATCATCGTTCTCCAAGGCCCGGCATGTGGGAATGGAAAGGAAGGGTGCCTGGGGGGGGCAGGGTCGGTATGCCTGAGGGGGGCGGGCAGGGTCGGTGTGCCTGGGGGTGGGGCAGGGTCGGTGTGCCTGGGGGTGGGCGGGGGTCAGGACCAGGGTTCCTGGGGGCGGGGGGCAGGACCAGGGTGCCTGGGGGCGGGGGGCAGGACCAGGGTGCCTGGGGGCGGGACTTCCGCTTCCTGCGGCAGAGCACACGTGGTGTGTGTCTCTGTCCGCTCCTGGCTCCTTTGCGCAGTGTCTCCCCCCTCTGCCCACCCGGGGTGATAGGAGGTGGGTTTTTCTTCCTTTGCCTCCACCTTTGCCTCCTGTCCTGGAGCTCCAGTCCCCTTTGGCGCGGGGGCAGGCAGTGGTGGCAGCGCGGTGTCCCCCCATTCTGCCCAGGGATCCCGTGGCTGCCTGCCGGGGGAGGGGAGGACGGGGATGGGCGGCAGTTTGTACCTTTGCGTTCCGGGCCCGGCGCTCCCATCCACCCTCCCCCCCCCTTGGTGCGGGAGATGAGCACGGGGGTGGGTGCAGGGGGATGCGGGGAGCCGCCTGCTCGTGGCTGCCTCTGTCTGTACTCCACTGTGTGTGTGTACCAGTGTGTGTGTGTGTGTGTGTGTGTGTGTGTGTGTGTGTGTGTGTGTGTGTGTGTGTGTGTGTGTGTGTGTGTGTGTGTGTGTGTGTGTGTGTGTGTGTGTGTGTGTGTGTGTGTGTGTGTGTGTGCCATTGTGTGTACCAGTGTGTGTGTGTACCAGTGTGTGTGTGTGTGTGTGTGTGTGTGTGTGTGTGTGTGTGTGTGTGTGTGTGTGTGTGTGTGTGTGTGTGTGTGTGTGTGTGTGTGTGTGTGTGTGTGTGTGTGTGTGTGTGTGTGTGTGTGTGTGTACCAGTGTGTGTACCAGTGTGTGTACCAGTGTGTGTGTACCAGTTTGTGTGTGTGTACCAGTGTGTGTGTGTGTGTGTGTGTGTGTGTGTACCAGTGTGTGTGTGTGTGTGTGTGTGTGTGTGTGTGTACCAGTGTGTGTGTGTGTACCAGTGTGTGTGTGTGTGTGTGTGTGTGTACCAGTGTGTGTTTGTGTGTACCAGTGTGTGTGTGTGTGTGTGTGTGTGTGTGTGTGTGTGTGTGTACCAGTGTGTCTGTGTGTGTACCTTTGTACCAGTGTGTGTGTACCTATGTGTGTGTGTGTGTACCAGTGTGTGTGTGTACCAGTGTGTGTGTGTCTCCCTCTCTCCCTGTCACTCCCTGTCTCCCCCCTCTCCCCCTTACTCCCTGTCTCCCCCTCTCTCCCCCTCTCTCCCTGTCCCTGTCTCCCTCTCTCTCTCTCTCTGTCTCCCTCTCTCTCTCTGTCCCTGTCTCCCTCTCTATCTCTGTCCCTGTCTCCCTCTCTCTGTCCCTTTCTCCCTCTCTATCTCTGTCCCTGTCTCCCTCTCTCTCTCTGTCCCTGTCTCCCTCTCTCTCTCTGTCCCTTTCTCCCTCTCTATCTCTGTCCCTGTCTCCCTCTCTCTCTCTGTCCCTGTCTCCCTCTCTCTCTCTGTCCCTGTCTCCCTCTCTCTCTCTGTCCCTGTCTCCCTCTCTCTCTCTCTCTGTCCCTCTCTCTCTCTCTCTGTCCCTGTCTATCTCCCTCCCCGTCTCTCTCTCTCCCTCCCCATCTCTCTCTCTCCCTCCCCGTCTCTCTCTCTCCCTCCCCGTCTCTCTCTCTCCCACCCTGTCTCTCTCTCTCCCTCCCCATCTCTCTCTCTCTCCCTCCCATCTCTCTCTCTCTCACTCTCCCCGTCTCTCTCCCTCCCTCCCCGTCTCTCTCTCTCTCCCTCCCTCCCCGTCTCTCTCTCTCCCTCCCTCCCCGTCTCTCTCTCTCTCTCTCCCTCCCTCCCCGTCTCTCTCTCTCTCCCTCCCTCCCCGTCTCTCTTTCCCTCCCTCCCCGTCTCTCTCTCTCCCTCCCTCCCCGTCTCTCTCTCTCTCCCTCCCTCCCCAACTCTCTCTCTCCCTCAATCCCCGTCTCTCTTTCCCTCCCTCCCCGTCTCTCTCTCCCTCCCTCCCATCTCTCTCTCTTTCTCTCTCCCTCCCCGTCTCTCTCTCTCTCTCTCCCTCCCTCCCCTTCTCTCTCTCTCTCCCTTTCTCCCCGTCTCTCTCTCTCTCTCTCCCTCCCTCCCTGTCTCTCTCTCTCTCCCTCCCTCCCCGTCTCTCTCTCTCTCCCTCCCTCCCCGTCTCTCTCTCTCTCCCTCTCTCCCCGTCTCTCTCTCTCCCTCTCTCCCCGTCTCTCTCTCTCTCCCCCCCCCTCTCTCTCTCTCTCTCTCTCTCTCTCTCCCCCTCTCTCCCCCTGTCTCTCCCCCTGTCTCTCCCCCTGTCTCTCCCCCTGTCTCTCCCCCTCCCCCTGTCTCTCCCCCTCCTGCTGTCTCTCCCTCTCCCCCGTCTCTCTCTCTCCCTCTCCCCCTGTCTCTCTCTCTCCCTCTCACCCTGTCCCTCTTTTTCCCTCTCCCCCTGTCTCTCTCTCTCCCTCTCCCCCTGTCTCTCTCTCTCCTTCTCCCCCTGTCTCTCCCTCTCCCTCTCCCCCTGTCTCTCTCTCTCCCTCTCCCCCTGTCTCTCTCTCGCCCTCTCCCCCTGTCTCTCTCTCTCTCACCCCTCTATGTCTTATCTTAACTGCCGTATACCTACACCGAAATAACCTATTCTGCTTTCTTCCAGATCTGACTCAAGTTTCACGCGGGAGACATCGGAAGACAGGTAGGGAACACCTCCCCTCCAGTATAGTACCTTGAGGGACTGCGGATCAGGTAAGATCCCAGGCGGGATTGCTGCTTTAGAAATTGTGAAGCGGGGGCATCCTGACACTGGTTAATTGGTACAGAATCATTCAAATCTGGGTTTTTTTTCTTCGATTAGTGAGGTACACACACACATACACACATACACACACACACACGTAACAAGGACTAATGGTAGTAAAGTATAAGTGTACTACAATAAAAAAAAAATGTCCCGGTTTTTCATTTTCAAAATCTGGTCACCCTATAAGAGGCTTATCCTCCAGCCCTGCAGATAGGGACTGGGGATGTGAGTTAGCCCTTACAAAGGGATAGGCTGCCCTTCCCCTCAGTACCCGACTAGCACCCTCTCTATCCACCTTTAAGACCCACCTTAAGACACACTTGCTTAAAGAAGCATATGAATAGCACTGTGGATATTCTAAACATGATACATAATGCTTTTCCCCCTGCAGACGCACTTACCAGAACTCCCTCCTACTGTCTCTGTACGTTCTCCCTACCTACCAATTAGACTGTAAGCTCCTCGGGGCAGGGACTCCTCTTCCGAAATGTTACTTTTATGTCTAAAGCACTTATTCCCATGATCTGTTATTTATATTATCTGTTATTTATTTGATTACCACATGTATTACTACTGTGAAGCGCTATGTACACTAATGGCGCTATATAAATAAAGACATACAATACAATACAATACATTTCTTAGTGTGTATATATATATATATCTCCTTTAGACTGTATCACTTAAAGTGACGGCCTGAATAAAAGCCATTGTTTAATTTCCCCCAAATCTGTCTCCCTTGTTGTACCTATGCACATGTCTCTTACAGGACCTGATATACAGTTTAGAGTCTTCACAGTGTGGAAATTATTTAAAATGTATAAAGCAAGTGAATTGTGTCTATCCATTGAAACGTTCTCTATTTATTATTCTGAAGTTATTCTCCTCAACCTGTTTATAATAGATTTTATTTTTCATTTAATAAGAATTGTAATATACTTGCACTAGATGTGGGAGTTGTTCTGTTTTATCTTACTAATGGGGTGGAAAAAACATCTCCGGCTATGCTGACACTAGGTCTCCTTCCATCCTCATTTGATGTGTTTAAGGGCGGTTTTCATTATGTCATGCCAATAGTTTAAATAAACTGTTTTTCCAGGAGGATAACAAGCTTCATTGGTTACAAAAGCAGCGTGGGATTAAATGGAAGCTAATTTGATCAATTACGTACAGTTGCAGAGGTCTTTCGATGAGACAGAAGCCAGTGTACACACTTTGGCAGATGACGAATCAGTGCAGTCAACACATGCCGTAAAGGTAATGAACATTCCTTTGGACTTCATTTTTTATCCAGCAGAGAAAAGAAAAAGATTAATCCCAATAACTGAGATACTTAGAGACTTAAAGATACACTGCTGATAACTACAGGGTCAATTCAACAAAATACTTATCCATTTACCGTTTAACTTTTCTTGGCCTACAACATTTAACTCTGTATGTTCCTAGCATACACATTGTCATTTTCTTAACATATCTCATGTCTGAAGGCACAAAATAACCTTGAATAGGGTCACTGTGTGAAATTCTCAGTTGGTGCCTCTTCACATGCTGTATACTTACCAACATTTATTGTTGTTGTAATAAAGTGAGAGCATTCAGGCCCCTACTGTAACACCATCTTAACTTCTTTTTATTGTGACTTTAAATTCAAAACATGTTTGATAAACATTTCAAGTTTAGATCCAAATGTCTAACTCCAAAAATGCTGCAGCTATTTCATTTTTATAGAGAGCAATACACTATAATATAATATTATTTTACATCTCAATTTCTCTAAACATCAAAAAGAAATATTAGTGAAGTATTTAATAATAAAATATAGGGTCAGAATAAAAAATAAGAGACATTTGTAAAGTGAAAATATTTTTGTGGTGTAATAATTAGGACTGTATTTTTAAAGCAGCAATGTCACCTTCCTGTCCAGCCCTTTGATTAAATAGCTTTATACAAGGGAAACCTGGGCACGTTTATTCTTGGGGGAAAGACAGTTTTCCTACTGTAACCAGGTACTAAAATCTTACGTCCTTTGACCCCCCACAAAAACAACTGCATTTATAAAATAAACAAAATAAATCAACTAAATTAGTAGACAAAACATATTCACATTAGGAAAATGTATAATTTATGCTATTGATTTATTTACTACTAGCATTACATGTAAAGCAATGCAAACCAAATCTCTCTTAGTAGCTACAGCTGTAAAGGCAGAGGTATTGATATATTATATCTCAATATACAAATAATTATTACATAGCAGATCACCATAAAATGTCTAAATGTAAAACAGTTACATTGAAGGTGGACTTCCTCTTCCTACATGTATGTATTGGAGGGATTATCATGGAGTATCATGCAACACTGCAAGCCGTTGACCTCCAATCTCTCCCAAAGCCATAGAGGGCATCTGCTCATCAGGAGTTGGAGGAGGGCACTGCCGCTTGCGTCCATATCAGAACCAAAGTTTTGCCTGTGTTCTACCTCAGACTCACGCACACTGATCCAAGCCATGTTTCTGCTCAACCTGAACCACACGAGTTTGGGAGTGGGGCTTGGATTTTGCCCTCTAGAACTCTCCCATCTTTAATAGTATTATCAAAAACTGTGGATATATTCTGTTGGTAACACAATTCCTGGTGGGTGCTTTATTACTCTAAATACAGACGTAGCCAGACTTACTGACATTGTGGCCGCAGAAAAAAAATACGAAGACCTGTGGCACGAACGCGATCCATCTGCAGCCACAATCACAACAAGTCTTGCGGTCCAGAAGGATTAACGATGCGGGGTTCCATGCTTCTGAATGGAACCCCACAATATTAATCCTTCGCTTTGTTGGGCCATCCTCCAGGGAAAGAAACACCACTACTCACCGTCCAGGTGAGCTGCACAGCCATGTACAGTCCCTGTCTGCAGCCACCTCTGCAGTCTGGATCAGTGTCCCCCATTCACTGAAGGTAAGAGATACATGTCTGTATTTCCCTTCCACTTGCTGATGAAGATGAGTAAATATGGACAAATAGCCTCAGCTCTTTCAATAAAAGAACCCTATACAGTGTGTCAATCCATGAAGACGACGTGGTTCTGAGGACAATTGCTCATTTTTGTCCAAAGGTGTTATCATTTTTTTTTACACAAAATTAGGAGATTGTACTACTGTCGCGGCCGAGTTTATTCTAACATTTGCCCGGTCTCGGCCACGACAGATACCGGGTGCACGCCGAGGTGTCCCGTGCGGGTGCCGGAGCCTCTGAGGATCGGTCCTCCGATCGAGGCACCCCCCTCCCCTCTCCGGGTCCACCGGGTCCTCCGGAGCCCCCCACCGCCATCCCCCACATTAGAGGAACCCAGGGCTCCCTCGGGGAGCCCTGGGCACGCGCGCACGCTCCCGATGAAGCACGCCGAGGGAAAAAAACGAGCAGGCCGGGAAACCTCCCGGCTTGCGGCTCTAGCCAGGTGAGAATTAAATGTGTCGCCACTGTACCTTCACTGTGTCCACATCCGAAGAATGAGGAGGAAAGGTCATTCAATGGATCTGTGGACATGTCTAATGAAATAGCTGGAAAGAACTCAGATATTCAGAATGTCAGAAAACCTACTCATCCTGTTTTACGGAAAAACAAAGGAGAAAAAGCTTGCAAAGAGATCTATTACAAGATGGATCATACAGAAAATACATATAGCGTAACAAAGATCCAACATGCAAATTCCAATGGGCCTAAAGGCTCATTCTACAAGAGCGGTAGCAATGTCCTGGGTGGGGAAAGAACATCGGCAGAGCAGATTTGTGAGGCAGCCATATGGAAATATATTCACACTTTCACAAAACATTATAAATTGGATGTACAGACATCCCAAGAAGTAGCCTTAAGCAGAAAAGTCTAACACACTGCAATAGATTAAATTGTTTTTATATCTTGTGCATCTTTTTTTCCTCCTTTGCTATTGCTGTAATAAATCTCATGGTGCTGCCGGATGGATGAGATGAAAATTTGCTTTTGTATTTTCTTTCAGTCCATCAGGCAGCACATAGCTTTCCCTTTCCTTTTGTTATGGTTTAAATATAAATGTATGTTTAAAGGGAACTTTGTTGTCTAAAATATATTTACCTACCAATGTACTGCTACTGTATGAATAACACTGCACAGGTAAAGGTGGGGGGTGGGGGGTTCCCTATGCATGGCCGGTGGAAGCTTCTTCCTGTCCTACCTCAGGAGATGGAGTCTATGTAACCCATGGGGCTACCTTATGTACTGAAGGAAAACCTTTTTTTTGTAAGTCAAATTTTCCCTTTTATTCCGTTTCACTATAATGTTCATATTATATTTTGGGCATTAAAAAAAAATAAACGTTTAAAAAAAAAAAAAGAACATAAAAAATACAATTTAAACATAAAACCATTGATTGTAATCTGTCCCAAATCCCCCCCTTTGGGGAGGGAAACTACCCCATCACACCAGCCGCCCTACCCCCAGCAAGAATTCCACCACCACATTAATGGGCAAAAGTCCTATTAGGCAAAAGTGCTTAATAGTACTTTTATCCATTGAAAAGCATAATAATTAAACATAAAAAATATATACATTACAATAAATCATAACAATCAATACAGAGCAATTAAATCAATTGATTGGTACGGTGCCTACCTAAGCCCTCAACGGGGGCATAGATATCCATGTTGCCAATCATTGGATACCCTAACTAAATAAAAGTGTTTATTTACCCTTGACGGGATGAAGAACCACAAACAAATCCATGCCCCATGGCACAATAAAAAAAACTAAAAACTATCAAAATAATCCTTGCTCGATAACACAAAAAAACAAAACAATTAAGTTAAATTAATCCAATTCTGGATGAAGGGTTATGGAATACAATTCTGGATGAAGGAATGTGATTCCCTCCCTTTCAAGTGTTGTCACAGCATCAAAAAAAGGCATTGATCACATGGTGCATCAACCAATCTGTTGGTAGATGTACCATGTGATGTCATCAATGTTGGTTGAGAGGTCATTCTCAAAGACGCTTGATGCCTGATCACAGGGTACATTCACCAATATGATTGATGGATGTACCATGTGACTATCAAATGTGATGTCACAAGCCTTATACAAGGCCTGGGGCCTCTCATTTGACAGGAAGAAGACCTACAAGCAACATCGGGAAGAAGGGAAGAAAGAAGAAAGTAGAAAAGAATAAGAAAGAAGACCTACTCACCGGAGACTGCTCTATCCACAGAGGATGCATTGCTTTTGGTCAAGCTGAGGATGCATTGCTTCAGTTGACCATCACCCTTCATCCAGGATTGGATTAATTTTACCTGATTTCTTTGGTATTTTTTATGCCATCGGGCAAGGATTATTTTAATAGTTTTTTTGTATTTTATTATGCCATTTGGCATTGTTTGTTTGTGGGTTTTTTGTATGGTTGGCACTGGCCCCCTATTGGTTGGATCGCATGGTAGATGCCCCAGGTGGGTGGTAAGGCCTCCCAGGGGGTAGTTACAACCCACTAAGATAATAAAGGGGTTACTGTCCTGTGATGGTGTTTTAATAGTTGGGCATTAGCCCTTTATTGGATGTCAGTGCCACTGAGGACGAGGAGGAAGATGGCCTTCGTCCTGGCAGAGGTAAGTAACACTCTTATTCAAGGACCCTGTTGAGGGCTTAAGTAGGCACAGTGCCACTCAATGGATTTAATTGCTTAGCATTTTTTATATTATGATTTATTGTAATGTATATTTTGTTTTATTGGATGAAAAAAGCATTCAAACAGCGCTACAAACGTAACAGTTCCCTTGTGTTTGCATATGTACAGTGATACAAGTTGAAATAAAGATGGATATGATGACAGTAAAATGTCTCTGGGTGGAAACAGTTGGTTGCAGCCTAAAAAACCATGGGCTCTTTCTAAAACTCAAAAATGGCAATTCTTGGCGTTGGTTCTCTTAGGTGCAATTACTGGGTAAAGGGAATACTGTATGTGAAGGGAAAAAGAGGAAAATACCACAAATAGTGTAGTATGTTCATAGAGCTAGAACTGCCCTTGCAGATATTGATATATTGTTTTATGTTTCATTTGTATGCTTTTCAATGGGCAAAAATGCTATTAGGCACATTTGCCTAATAGGACTATTGCCCATTACTGTGGGGAGAACAGAGGGACTAATTGCTTTATGTCTAAAATTTATTTTTAATATTCTTTTTTTTTTAACTTTTTTGTTGTTGTTGCCAAAAGCCACTATTAACCACATTTGGCTGATAGGGATATTGGTCATTACTGTAAAGGGGGGTCAGAGGTAGAGGGGTGGATGTGGGTAGTTGCCCTGGGAGGGAAGAAGGGGGTGTTGCTGGACAGGTTAACCCCTTCATTACCTTAGCGGTTAGCCGGTAAGACAATGAAGGGGTTTATTAATGTATTTTAATTGTGTTCGTGTATTTATTATTACTGGGAGACCACTGATTACCAATGAGAGGGCCCAGTTATTCACTGTGACAATCAATGGTTTTATGTGTAAAATGTTTTTTTAATGTTAATATGATTATTTTTTAAATATATATATTTTTAATGCATTTTATGCTTATTGCCTAAAACCCCTTTTAGCCACATAGGGATCCAATAGGGATCTTAGGCATTAGTCTAGAGGGGAGGGGGGTAGGTTTGTTTGAGGTAGCAGGGGTGGGAGTAGAGGGTCCTCGCCCAGGGAGGGTGATTAGGCCTCCCAGGCGGGATGCTGAATAGGTTAACCCCCTTCATTTCCTTAGCGGTTAGGGGGTAGTTTCCCCAGGGAGGGTCACAATGCTTTTATAGCCACTAACGTGGGCAAAAGGGTTAGATCGTGTATTTCTTTAATGTATTAACCCTTTTAGTGGCATACCTTGTAACCACAGGCCTCAAAGGGGGTTAATGTTATTTCTATCATAGGATTCTGTAATAATCGTATTACAGAAACCTATGATAGAAATATGATTGTGATGCGCAGTTTTCGCACCTGCTAAAATATTACTTCAATTTTGATGCATACCTACAGTAGTTAAAACTGCGGTAATCACGCTCATACTTTTAAATATACAGTAGCTGATGCACTATTAACTCCACTTTAATAATGCTTGATGTATCCACCCACCACCGATATAACGTTCAAAATGAGTATGATGAAGTCAAAGAAGCATTTAATCAGTATTTTGTGGGAAGTAATAATAAAAATAACTTTTTAAATAGGGGGTTTCTCCCAAAGTGCTTTATATTTATGAAACTGCATATTTAACAGAAACAAGGTGGAAGTGTGGAAATATTTATCATAGCAGTACACACTTTGGCAACGCACTGTAATTTTGGTTCTCACAGGGCAAATTAAAAGTCATATGGAATAGTACTTTACCTACTAGCCATTGCATACAGTATGCTTTTGCCACACGTTGGACTGAGGGACAATCTAAAAGCAGAGCTGGACTGAATAGAAGCCATAGTGGTGATTTTCAAAGAGATTCAGCTGACAGAATGGTGTGCTTGAACAGTAGTAGTAAGAAAGACGAATGGCAACATAGACTTTGCGACCTATTCTAGTAGCCGTCATAAATCATGTTGCTGGGCCTGTTACACTGCCAGTTTTGTCAGTGTAGTTATTACAGTATTCAGAAAGACTCTTAAGACCGGCGATAGCAAAGTAACAAAACTGGCGAGGAGCAGTGATGGGATGTTTGCCTCTCTCAAAAGGCCTCATTTGTCTACCTGCAAAGATCTATTGCGATCTGGCCTGCGCATATCTCACAAGTGATCGCAGGTTTTTAATCATTTTTATACTAGTATACAGGAGCAGGGGGTCTCCGGAGCAGAACCGCATTGATTTCAGGTCCGGGGACCCCCTGCTTCCTGAGATACTGGCCCCATTATGGGATTCCGGTATCTCCTATGCATTTAAATGTCCCGATCATGTGATGCGAGACATTTCAATGCATAGGAGATACCGGTACCCCATAACGGTGCCTGGTTCTGCTCCAGAGACCTCCTGCTCACGTATACTAGTAATAAAATTGTTATTAAAACAGCTTCATTACCTTAACGGCTAGCTGCTAAGGCAATTAAAGGGTTCCACTGCAATAGCCTGTTTATTGGGGCAGAGGGGGGGATGAAGGGGGCAGTAGCCCCAGGGTGAGTGGTTAGGTCTGTCGGGAAGGTTGCGGGAGGAGTTAACCCCTTCACTACCATAGCGGTGGGAACCGCTATGGTAATGAAGGTGTTAACCAGTCCCGCTACCCCCCGGAAGGCCTTAACACCCACCCTTGGGGCAACAACCCCCTTCACACAATCCCTTTACCCAATAAACAAAAATAAACACAACACAAAATAAACACAACAACCCTACTATCTCCTCTACCCCCAACAACCCCCCCAACACATACAGTATAGTAATGGGCAAAATTACTATTACCCAGATATGGATAATAGCTAATTTGCCCATTGAAAATTAGACATTAGCCAGACCGGCATAAATAATGTAAATAAAACTTTTACTTACCCCTGCCATCATGAAGGATGTCCTCATCACCATACTCCAGGTCCATGTCTTCCATTGGCAGCAAGAGTACAAGAAAAAATACAATCAAAATACAATCTAATGGCCCCTAACCCCTTAACAACCTTAGCAGTTATTAACCACTAAAGTAATTAAGGGGTTAACCCCCCTCCCATGCTACCCACCTGGGAGGCCTAACCACCCACCCCAGGCCCACTAAACCCACCCTCTAGCCATTGATTGGCACAGTGGTATATCATGCCCATATAATATGGACATGATAAGCCACATAGCAGTCAATGGTCAACCTAATATAAATCATTAAGGCCAAAAATACACAAGAATAAAAGAAATACACAAGCAGCTAAACACCCCAACAATAAAACAATTAAAAAGCTTAATATGAAAGTATGAATGAATCCTAGAGATGTGGCTTTTCTATGGAGTGTGTGTACTACTAGGTGACTGACTTCTTAAGCCTCTTGAAGGTAACAGAAAAAATGATACTCTTTGACAAAGCGCCCTGTGCGTGAAACGCAAAGCGCCCGGTCCAAACAGCAACAAGAAATGCAAAAAATTGCACAGAGCAGCGTACTGCCCAGGGAGACAGGTGATAAACAAATTTTAAAATATTTATTGTCTAACCAACATGGTATTATTCACTGGGTGCCCCCTTATATATCAATTAAATCTCTAGTAAGTTTATTTTTTTTTGTTAGGAGGATTTGGCCTTACATATTTTTGTTTCTGCTTATGTGGTGTTTATTATGTGCTATGGGGACCCCACAAAAATATTAATAGGAGGATTATCACATGTGTTTGTATTCTGTGTTTCTCCTATGCCCTGTCCCAATATACAGTATCTCCTATGGAGGGTAGGTTTGCAATATGTCTACCCCTTTGGTTTTGTGAAGGCTGCATTGGACATGGCTGGGAAGATGGAGTCTATTGTGTAGGTTATTGTCCAGCATTTTTGGATCAGCGCTGACGTTACTGGAGGCAGTCAGGGAGCAGTGTCTTGCCTGATCCGGCATTTAGGGACATGCACGCGCTGGTGTTAACGTGGTGTATTTGTCCCATTTCGTTTGAGGAAAGGGTGCGTGGTTTCTTTTCCTGCCTCCAGTGACCAGAAGAGGTTTGGGCATTGACGTCATTGGGGGCGGTGCTCTGACGGGAGACCGTGGTACCATTGAGACGCGCGCGTTCACGGGAGTATGCACGAGCCCATAGTGATGTCATGCATACCTGTTTTTTTGCGCGAAATTTGATGAACGAAAGCTTCATTCTCACAGAATATTAAGAGTTTCCCAGTGCATAATACACTACCGACACGTTTTATCCGAGCACGGCTAGCACCGCAAGCCGGGGGATGCCCCGGCGTGATAGCCGCACTCCCTCAGCGTGCCGCGCATCACCGAGGGAGCCCTGGTGTCCCGCGATGTGGGGGACGGCGGCAGGGGGTTCCGGGGGACCCGGCGGACCCGGCAGCGGGATGGAGAGCGCCCCGATTGGAGGGCGCTCTTCCGCTGCTTCGGCGCGCGCCCGGCACCCTCCGGCGCGCGCCAGGTTACTGCTGCGGCCGAGAACGGGCAAATGCTCGAATAAACTCGGCCGCAGCAGTACTATACTCCTTGATAAAGAAACGTGTTGTGTGAAATGCATAGGAGTGTTCACACCTCCTTCTTTGTAATGTTGGTTAAACAATAAATATTTTTCAATTTTTTATCACTTGTCTCCCTGGGCAGTATGCTGCTCTGTGCATTTTTTTGCATTTCCTGTTGCTAAAAAACCTAATAATACACATCAAAAAAAAGTATCTATCACCAAAACAACAAAATAATTAAAATGATGTTATTCCAAAAAATAGGAATACAATTAAATAAACACCTATCCAACCAATTAAAGAAATAAAAGCACTAGCCAACAAATCAATGATATCAATAAAACCACTAACCAACAAAACAATAAATTAATTTAAACCGCTAACCAACCCTAAAATGTACTAAGAACTAGTCACCCAAATTCCAAACAATTTATTCAAAACAATAAACAGAAATTAAAAAATAACAATCAATTCAAAACAAGCATTTGCCAAAAAATGCATTGCCTGTCACTGTATTTATCTGTACCCAAAAGGGGCACAGATTAATACATTAGCAGTCAATGGGTAACACAAAAAAACCTTACAATAAGCGCTAAACCAAAAATGACAAAACGGAAGGGTTAAATTGTTTTAGGGTATAAATAGTGATTAAGATCGACAGGCTCCATAATCCCCATAGGAAGTGACCAGTAGCGTCACGAAACGCGTAGGGAGGAGCCTATTCGTATTGCCGGTCGGTGGATAGTCACTCGTAACGCAGCAGTGACGTCATCAGTGAGGGCGTTGGTTCAAGCACAGTTTTTATCCACTGCACGAACCAAGAATACATCTTGAAAGTAGGCAATTATTTGTCCTATTAGTGGAAGTGTCCACTGATCCTAAATACTGTGCAATGGTGTGTCCCTTCTTCTGTTTTATATTATTGGAGGATCACCATTCAAGAGGAGGTCACAACTTGATCATACCTTAGGATTGGACTGTTTTGGGACCTGTGGACACTTATATGGACAGTGGTAATCTGGTTTATTTACAATTTTCTTGAATGCGCCGGGGATTGCATTTTCAGCAGTCAATGGGCAATGAAAAACATAAAAATAAATAAATACAATCAACCTGAAAAAGACACTTACATAAATTCAATATTTATCTTACCTTTAGAAGTCTTCACCCTCCGAATCCAGGCGTATCAGGAAGCTCTCGACTTGCGACGTCATCACCCACAATCCTCTCCATTCACCTTGAAGATCAGCATCAAGTAAAAAAATCTTCTTTCTTAAAAAAAAAATTTCACCATCTTCTATCTTCTTCTGTAATTCTTTTCTTCAGTCTTCTTTCTTTCAATACAAACCCCATGGTAAATCCAAAATGAAGGTTGCCACGTCGAGATCTTCCACTAAAGTCCCTCTCTCGCCACCGCCTCTGACGCTTCTCACCAGCTTCACGCCAACTTTTCTGGCGAGAGCAATTTGGGATAAAATTACCATTCAGGAGCCTCGATAAGCCTCCTAGAATTGCACGAGTTTCAAAACTGGCGATAAGGGGCTTATCGTGGCTCACTTGGCAATGTGTTTTGGACGAGAGCAAAAATGGCAAAAAAAATGCATTCGCCGCCCAGTTATCGAAGTTATCGAAGCTTTGGATATGCCATTCATTGTAAAGTGAAAAGTTGGAAAGCGAGGACTACCTGTATATAGATGTAGAGGTATCTGTACCGTGTTAGCTGAGCCAAATAATCAAAAACGAATAGACAATACCGTTCTGTGGCTAACTAAATCTTTTATTTGTGTGAGCTTTCAAGATACACTGATCTTTTCTTTCGGTGATGTTACAATGAATAAAGCACACAGCGGTTTTTACTTTAAAACAGTGCATCCTGGAATGTGATCTGTGATTTAATCTTATCTCTCCCCGCTGTGCAGTACGCAATTTTATGACTTGAGGTGTTAAAAGATTCCTGAATGATGATGATGTAAGAGTGTGTGTATGTATGAATGTAAATATAAATTTATATAGCACCCACAGTGTACACAGCGCTTTACACAAGGTGTGTGTGGAGTGGGAGTGTGTACCAATGGTAGGTGTAGAAATGTAAGAGGGTGTTGCATTAATATGACTGTGTGTAGATACTATGTGGTTCCTATTGTTATATAAGAATAGAATTACATAGTGTATTAGTAGGTGTCAGAGACAACTGTGTGTGCATTCATATAGCGCAGTATGTAGACACGTGGTCTTTAGCACTCATGGGAAGAAACTTCTCTTGTGTCAGTAGTGACTCATGTCTCTTATTCCACGTGTGATGCTGTGGTGATGCAGGTTCATTCTCTTGTTTAGCCCCTGTCCTGTCTCACCTATGTAGTAGCAGCCCCATGATGAGGTCTAATTGAACTCTGTCTAAGGGGACCTGAACATTTTTTCACATGACTGTGTTTGGCTGTTGGCTGGACTCCTGGATTTACTTGCCCTACGTGAACTATATGAATCTACACTTTCCTTTCTATTGTTTGCAATATATGTTTGAATCTGTTTTACCTCTGTAATTTATGATTATGTTTTTATACTGACATATTGCTTACTTGGAAGGGAGGTGTAACGTGAAGGGTTCCAACTTGTATCCTGTGCTCTCTCTCTCTTTCTAATGGTCATTCTTTTACACCCTGAATGAACTTTTGATAACCCAATTCCAGGTGCTGTAAGTATCATGTTTCAAGGACAACAACAACCTAAGGAAGGTAGTAGCTCAAAAATTAGATAAGCACCTACCTTTCCCCTGGTACAGATGTGGCAAGTGTTATTGAACCAATTAATGGGTATAAAAACACATAAAAAACATGCTAAACCCACCCCCTATTGACGGCCAGATGAATAAATTTAATGGCTTCTCCATCAACACGCCAGCGGGAGAAATAATGACTGCTACATACATACAGTAAGTCAGAGATAAATATCTGCTAAACTGGAGGGCTCCCAGTAGCAGTCATGCGCTGCGAATAGTGAATAAAAGATCAAAATTAAGCAACATGGATTACTATTAATGATGTTCTATCAAATTATGTAATAATGTGAGTACTCCTAAAATGGATCCATAAAGCAGCATTAAATTCAGTGTCTGCCTTTTTAGCAGTCTAGTAATAGCAGATACTCAGCATCCTATTTGTTTCCTGTGAAGAAAGGGAAGAGAATGGAACACAGCCTACAGCATATTATTAAAGACCTCTACAATTACAATAGAGCTACATATAACATGTGTATTGCAGCTGCTTAAAACATTTGGCGAACCAGAATTTCAGCTTTCTGAAGCCTATACCACATACAGTATTCAGTAATTGAATGGCAAATGTAATGTAAATGGGACTGATCATTTTAAATTGTTAAATTATAACATATGTCTATTATAAACTAAAATCATTTTGAAAATGAATTGCAATAAGCACCATTTGTAAATAAACAGCTGGTGGCACCCTACAAAAATATGAATTGTTCAATAAGGGGGTGGGGGGTATATTAGAGAAGAATGTCCTGGTACATTATTTTTATTATTATTGTTGATTGTTATTTTACTAGATACATGAAGCAGGCTAACCAGAATGAGCAGAATAACATTGACAATAAAGATGATACCCTACTGTATGCAAGGTTCTATGTGTCAAAAGGAAATTAACAAAGAACAGTTAAAGTAATAATTAAGAATTGATTGTAATTATTTGATTGTCATCCACATGACAATGATTTATTACAAGCCGTCGTGTTAAAATAGTCCAGTAAAATTAAGAAAAATTACTTGATCTGTTTAAACAAATTAGTCTTAAGCTGTTTCGCTTTGTTCGGGCCATCAGCGACTACACATCTCCTAATTAGTAAAAACAAAACCAAATAAGCACTAGATATAACTCAACAAATACTGATAAAAGTTCATGAATCAGATATATCAATAAGCCATCTGTCATAGCAGATCTCCAGTCAAGCGGCATACTGAAAGTCATTTATTTCATCCTTAAATTGATGCACATTTCAAATTGCCAAAGGTACCTACTGTACACGTCGTTTTGTGCACGTTACAGACAAAAGATACTTTCAGGTGTAAAACCATTAAACTGAGACTAGAAAGGAGGGTGATGAACAACAGGCAATAAATCACTATTGATTCCAGCAGCCCATGAACCAGCCGACAAACGAGGAAGTAGAAGTGCAGCATGCTAACTCATCCTTCTTTTCTGCTGTTTGATGATGGGGGAAAAGATGGTGATAAGTTGTACTGGTGCCAGCCTTGAAATACACAGTTAAATGCTGTACTAACTTGGCTAACGCATGGTTGTTATACTCATCCTTTAAGCCATGGGGTCTTAAACAGGAATCTCTAAGCCACCAGTGGTTTCCAGTGATTTTACTGGTGATCTACTGGTTGGTTTGTGTTATACTGCTGTTTAGACTCAATGGGAGTCATTACTTAAACTGCAATAGTGCCAATTAGTGTGAGTTTCTGTATGATACCACCCAATCTTCACTTTTACATTTTAATGAAAAAAACCCTTGGACTACAATGGTATTTGAGTACCTGAAAGTGGGATTGGTAAACTGATTTGTTTTGTCACACAGAGCTTACACTTGAATCTCTCACTTCACAGGACATTGCATGGCCACTTTTGTTCACTAAAAAAACTTTCTGTATACTGTACATATATTTTTAGGATTTTTAAGATAGCCTTCTGGTTACGGGCATTTGTCAATTAGGCTTAAACAAATAGTTACGATTTCAAGAAATTTAAATTCTGTTAAGCATTGAAGTAAAGCAAATTGCACCTTTTTTTTAAAAAGATGTCATTTATTTTCTTTTTGAGAAAATTAGTAAAGTTATCTTGATTGAAGGCCACTTTAATCTTGTTGTTGGTCTTATTGGCTCTAATTTATCTTGACTTGCTGTTAGTTTGGCTACTTCCTCAATGGCATCATTGCATCTATTACTCTATCTCTTGCATTGCTGATCGCCAATGCACCAATGGCTGATCGCGTCACATCAAGATCACTACCAGTATCAATAGTCTAGCACAGGGGTGCACAAACTTTTACAGCTGCGCCCCCCCCCCTGCCTGCTGCCCCCCCCCCCCTGCCTGCTGCCCCTGGTGCGTGTGCGCCCCTTACCTCTGTGACCCTGTGGCGTCATTTGATGCTGCGTTCTCATGGCAATGCATCAACACAGCCGTCTGAATCTCAGTAAGTTGATGTTGCAGAGGCCTCACATGATCCCCTGGCATTTATTTAAATGCTGTGGGGAAGAGTGTGGGGCCTCTGCAACTGCCGCGCCCCCCTAGAAAAATCTGGGGGGTGCCCCCCCCAGTTTGCACACCCCTGGTCTAGCACAGGGGTGCTCAACTCCAGTCCTCAAGACCCTCCAACAGGTCAGGTTTTAAAGATATCCCAGCTTCTGCACAGGTTCAACTGAGCCACTGATTGAGCCACCTGTGCTGAAGCTGGGATATATTTAAAACCTGACCTGTTGGAGGATCTTGAGGACTGGAGTTGAGCACCCCTGATCTAGCAGCATGCCCTGCTACCATCACAACCAGTACCATGGATCACACGATATATAGGGAAATAGGTTATCATCGTATAATACTATCATAACATTGACTATACCGCCACAATGGTATTTCTATCTAATTAAAGTAGGAAGTGAATCAGGTGCAGGATCATTTTCCTATATTATGTACTACATTCCAATATGTGATTAAGACCTAGCTTCTACAGTATCACACTGAAGTTAACTAGATACAAAGCAGACATGGATGCCTCTGTATTTCTTCTTCAGTAGCAGTTGCCGCATCAATGACAGATAATGGGAAATATGGCAATAATCCACAGTGCCAGTATGTGGATGAGGGGCATTGTGCCAAATAGCACTCCCTAAACACAGGCTGCTTACTGTACTCACACATCATTTATTGAATATGAACAGCAGTCAGATACAGACTGGAGCAGTGACCTGGCAATTAGTTTAACTTTTCTCCACAAAAGCTATGTCTTTGCCACCCCACATTTGTCAAGGATCTTAACTTCATAATCCAGAAATATAATCTATTTATTTAATAAATTGCAAAGTATGAGCAAGCAGGAATAACTCTCTGTTTATAGGAATACAGAAGCTGACCTCGTGATATTTCATATTTTTGTTTCTTCTATGCATTTCTGATGGGTGCTATAGAGAGGATGGGAGAAGTCATGGGATAGCAGTGTGAGGACCAGTTCAAAGCAACTGTGGCTCAATTAGGTTTACTTTATTTTGTTTAAAAATCTCACGAGATATGGCATATATGTCATCAGATACATGACAATGCCCAGGCACAGTAAAGTAAAGAAGACTTTTCTGACATTGATAAGGGTCTGGTAAACAATTTGAGAAGAGTGGGGCCTGGTATGAAAATAAAATGAGGAAATAATGTCTATATGTTTTGTAACTAATATATGAAAATATATATTATCCCCTAGCACCACCAGTTCCTTAGCTTCTTTATATTATTTTTTTGTTCTAGTTTGAATTAATTAGGATGTTATTATTATTATGTTTTTGGAACAGGTTTCTCTAACCTTGGTTTGTATATGTAGTGTGAGTTACACCCTTTAGTGTGTGTTTGTTATATTTTGTAACTAGTTTTGGTTGGCACCAAGTGAGTCACCATTTACTTAAAAATATTGAAATGGAACTAGTAGAAGCAAATGCTGTTATGGTCGAGAAAAAAAGTTAAAGGAATGTTAAGAAAGATAGTAAGTTGAGATGGTAATAATTGGGATGTACTTCTCCTGTACCTAAAGTTTGCTGTTAGAGAGGTTCCTCAGGCCTCTACAGGCTTTTCACCCTTTCAATTGCTCTAAGAGGACATCATAGAGATATATTAGAAATAGCAAAAGAGATATGGGAAGAACAGCCAGTGCAAGGAAATAATATTATAGAGCACATCAAGGAATAAAGAGAACGTAATAATTTGAAAATAATAATAATAATGCAATTGGTGCAAGTGTCAAATGAAGAAAACCTTCAACCACCATCAAGAATACTAGAAAAAGGACAAGAAAGACACTGCACACCAACTGAAGTAAAGCACAATTATATATTAGAATGAGAATAGAGAAAAATGGTACAACATGAGAGAATATTACAGCTAACATGCAATATCATTAGATAATAATAAAGATAAACAGAGTTGCAACATACCCTTGGGGTGAGGACCGGCAGAATATTCAAGGGTATGTTGCAACTCTGTTTGTCTCTAATATTATCTAATGATATTGCATATAGAGGACATCAGTAACATGAGAGACAGGATAATACTGTTGACTCCCATAGTCCGAGACCATATGAAGGGGGTTCAAGAAACCCAATGGATGTATTACAATCAACATACCAAAATATAGAAGTTTCAGCCTGATGTTCGTATTATGGTATTGGGGCCTACAGCTGAGAGAAAACTCCTCAGCAAGATGGCAAGGACCTTATGAGATCTTTGAAGCAGTAGGGGAGATCAACTACAAGGTTAGACAACCTGATTATCACCGCAAGCAAGTACAAGTATACCACCTAAACATGTTAAAGCCTTGACGTGACCGGGAAGCATATATGGTCATAATAAATGCTAATACCAAGCGCAGTGGATCACAAGACCAGGGTTTCACCACTCTGGAACAGACACCTGAACAAAATATTGAGGCCACCATAATTAGGGCAGAATTATAACAATGCTAGAATTGGAGGCATTGAAGAATTCTAGAGTTAGTGGGGCAGACCCATAGTAATAGTTCAAGAGTTAGATTCTGCAATGAGTTCATGAAAGCAAACAAAGTATCTCAGGTGTATGCTTACACTATTCCTAGAGTAGACAAACTAGGGAAAGCAAGATTTGTATCTACTCTGGAATTGACCAAAGGTAATTGGCAGATACCACTTTGTAACTCAGCAAAAAGAAAAACTGCTTTTGTCACTACCGATGGATTATTCCAATACAAAGTTCCCCTTTTGTTCTGCACGGGACATTCTCAACTTCTTAGAGACTAAAGGACAAACGAATACGATCTCATTCCCAATATGAATCTGCATAGCTAGATGATATAGTCATCCATACTATACAGTAGATTGGGATACACACTTAATTAGAGTTGAAGTAGTGTTAGAAGCGCTTAAACAAGCAGGTCGTACAACCTATTCATCTAAATGTGCAATAGGATTTTCTAAAACTAAGTATTTGGGGTACATTGTAGGGAGAGATCTGATGAAATCACAAATAAAAAAAATATAGGCAATTCAGAACTGGCCCTGTCCCTTAAAGAAAAAGCAGGTAAGGGCATTCCTGTGTATTGTAGCATATTACAGAGGATTTATATCCCACTTTGACACAAGGGCTGCACCCTTGACTGACCTAATTAAGGTGAGAGCCCTAGAAATGGTAAAATGGGATAAAACAAGTGAAACTGCTTGGACCGTTTGGAAAAATGCTCTTTGCCATGATCAACTGGTTGCAACTGACTTCAGAAGTGAATTCATTTTGCAAGCAGATGCATCTGAAATAGATATTGGAACCGTGCTATACCAAATAATTGGGAATAAGGAACATCCCATTATATACCTTAGTAAGAATTTACACCCCTGGTAACAAAAGTATTCTGTAGTGGAAAAAGAATATGTAGCTATAGAATGGACAACAGTCATTGAAGAATTACCCACCATGCACCATGAGTGCTGCATGCCATAGTACTTACTTACTTAAATGTCTTGCTGCAGTACTACATAATGGAACAGCTACATCATTGAATGGGGGGCCTCTTTAGAGAGCATCTACCAAAATACTGAAAGATTAGAGAGGTTTGCCTTCTTTAGAAACTCAAAGGGAGGGCATCAGCCTTTAGATACTGAGTCTCTCTGTAAAATCCCAAAATTCCTTGGAACCTATTTGTCTCTGTTGTGACTTGTGAGCACATGACCTGCATACGGGACAAGGGTTAATCCACAGTTCTCACGCTGACCCACTTTTCACCTTCGCAAAGGTCCCTCAAATGAACAATATCTCCCCTAAATCCATCCCCATATACCATCTGTCACAAACAGCACACAAGTGAGCATGTGACTTAGATATGCAACCAGGGTTAATGCACACAGCTACTCTATCCAACTCACCTTTCTACTCCGCAAGGTACTTTCAATTAGATAATATTAACCTTTTACTACTCAATTGCAATCCTGTCTATACACTTCCACCACCCGATAAATATGCAAAATATCTAAATTAATATATCTGCCAGGGCCTCAGGTCCCTGTTTATTATAGAAAAAACGATGCACTTAACACGCAAAAATCTGTTGAAGCAAAATATAAATACTCTCCAGAGCGTGCAACAGTTAGTTCAGAGCTCCAAAGCATTACTTATTAAAGAATTGTTTAATATATAGAGAAAAAGATAATTACAAGAACGTACAGTTACAGTGAATTCAAAACAGTTTCATAAAATAACAGGATAAAACAGAAATCCCTATACATTACATTACCATATGCCATAGGTTTTCCCCCCAGAGAGGTCACTGGCGTAGATATATGAAAATTCACTTGTTTGGTCCAAAACACATTGTATTGTATGTCTTTATTTATATAGCGCCATTAATGTACATAGCGCTTCACAGTGGTAATACATGTGTAATCAAATAAATAACAGATAGTATAAATAACAAGTCATGGAAATATGTGCTACAGGCATAAAAGTAACATTAAAGAAGAAGAGTCCCTGCTCCGAGGAGCTTACAATCTAATTGGTAGGTAGGGAGAACATACAGAGACAGAAGGAGAGAATTCTGGTAAGTGTGTCTGCAGGGGGCCAAGCTTTATGTAACATGTGTCCAGTATTATCCCCAGTGCTATTCATAAACTTCTTTAAGCATGTGTGTCTTAAGGTGGGTCTTAAAGGTGGATAGAGAGGGTGCTAGTCGGGTACTGAGGGGAAGGGCATTCCAGAGGTGTGGGGCAGTCAGTGAAAAAGGTTTAAGGTGGGAGAGGGCTTTAGATACAAAGGGGGTAGAAAGAAGACATCCTTGAGAAGAATGCAAGAGTCTGGAGGGTGCATAACGAGAAATTAGGGCTGAGATGTAAGGAGGGGCAGAAGAGTGTAAATGTCTACTGAAATCTCATTTCATAACTCCAGGGCAAGCCCTTATACCATTCTTTTCCCATTGAAACCACATAAGCCCACACTTGTCGTAAATCAGCTGCAACTGTAGGATACGGTTTTATGACAGAGAAAAAAATGACTTAAAATGCATTTAAATCTTTGTCTCAATATATAAACACACGCATAACTTCCTTTATCTAATAATTAAACACACTTACAGTGCCATATCAATAGATTCAAGCGATTATGACGGATGTAATGAGACTAATTATGACATTCTTGTTCCTAAATTTGAGTGACAAATGGATATCTGTCCTTGGCACCTCTTACCCATGTAGCGAGTGTAATGGTTTGATTTGTCTTTTTGCCACAATGCCGAATATATGTATCTCTTAGTATGTACAGTTGATGACGTCACACGATATTCTCATTTTTAATAAAGTCCCCCAACTAAGGGTCACCCTTCTCTGGGATGTACCAGTAATCATTCAAGAATGTTTAGTTTTCTTTGATGCTGACAGAATAGTATCTGGTTATCATTTATTGTCTTCTAAACAACACATATGTCACTTTTAGTGGGCCATCAGTGATATCCCCCCCCCCCAATTAAGTCCTCTGTGTATGTCTGCACAGACCAAGGACAGGTCTTGACCTGTCACAAACCCAATACTGTATATTGTATTTTTTAAATCAAACTGTAGCTACATTAACCCCTGAAGCACCAGATTTATTAAAATATATAATATCTCATGATATTATCATGACATGACTTTTAAATATCTATTAATGGTAACAACTGTGGTGAGGGAGAGTGTGGTGGTGGTTGCAGGTGGGGGAGAATCTATATGCAGGTCCTACATATCTGTATAACTTCGGACAAGCTAAAATCTCATTGAAAACAGTAGGAGACTTACTATTGGTTTAAAGCAGTCTTGTGGTCATTACTATGGCAAGGAGACGCTATTTCAGGCTGGTTCTCCCTACAATCTATTAATCCTCCCCTGACAAAGCTCCGTATGTGAGCCAATCATGTAGAGCGTCCTGACGCTGTGACATCATAACTAGGAAGTTATTCCTAGCTCATGCAGAGGCAGTGAGAGATTGCTATGTCGCTAGAACAAGGGATAATTTAGCAACGGGACTTAAACTCAGGACTCTACTCAAAATGTATGATACTCCCATGGAAACACTAGCCATTATAGGCTAGTTTTGATAGAATTTTATATTGCTACACGCTCCCGTGTTTAACTCAATCAGTGGCTGTTAGTCCTCCTCTGCTATACTGTAGTGCCCACGGTGATTCTAACACAAACCAGTGGCAATCGCCAAAAAGACCCAGTTACACCCAGGTACATGCTGGATACATGCCTTAAATTTGCCATAAACTAGAACCAGCATTTCTGCATTGATTAATGGCCCATCAGATTAACTGCGGGGGTCCCTGGCAGTCCTATTCAAACTGAATGTATTTCTGCTCCTGCTTCCAGCTTATTTACTAGGCACACTGCACCCTTCTCTTTTTAATAATATACTTAGATAGAATGTGTCCTTGTTTTGCCTTAAAACTATTAAAGTTAATTACAGTATATTTCTGCCTCTGTCCCTACTGATATATTTGGCACTTGGGGCATTTACCCTACTGGCTAAAAGTTGACTCATATAGATTCACTAGTCAGTCTAAATTACTGTAAATCAGAATAGGTTAAAATATGAGTTTAATGCTCTTCCCTGGTCTTTTAATCGTACTTTGACACTTTTATTAAGTTCTCTGCACGAATGTTACACCGCCTATTTATTTTATTTATTGCCATTTTATTTTATCTATCACAAGCTATGTTCTTATTTGTCTAGGTGTGCACCTAGAATGCAATTATTTATGGTTTGTTAGGGACCTCCCTTCCAGTGCCTATATCTATTTCCTTTCCGTAGGTAGCACCTATGCACCCTCTATAGTACAATGTGGGCACCACTAATACACTCTATTGCCCTAATTACTGTTGAGCAGTGTATATCTCCTTGTTTGCTAGTCTTACAAAATGTATGCATTAAAAATATATAATATTATATTCACTTTTTATACCATTTGAATTTAAAAAGGCATATTTTTACAATTATAGTTGCATGTGTTTAGTACTGTTTCCAAAGCAATAATACTGATAAAGAACTTTACAGAAAATATGCTTATATGCTCTTGTAACTTTAAGGGTGATGGACATAATGATATATAAATTGTGACACTGAATGCAAAAATTGTATTTTAGGGATTTTTTCGCATTTGGACTTAAATGTAATTAATATATGACAGGGGAACATGAAGCAATGTATCATATTATTATAAAAAGGATCTGCCAAAAAAAAGCCTGTTCATTTGTTTAAAGTTCTATTAAAGCCCAGAATCATCAAAAGAATGTGTGTTTTTTTCCGTAAAGTTACGGCCTTAACACTGTGGTCAAAAATTGCAATATGAAAATTGGGATATCTATGTAGTAATTAACTCCACAGATAAATAGAAGTTAATTACTGCTAGCAATGAAATAGGGGAATCTCATGTACTTCTCCATGTCATGGAGATTTGCTTACTTCTGAACCCACTTATGTTTTTTTCCAGTCCCTTTAGTTAATACCCAGCATACATCTTTAAATATTTCTTTGAGTTTTCTGAAACTTCTAAATTATCTACGAATTTATGGTTCAAGTTTCACATCCATACATGAGCATAGGAAAAATACACTTGTCAAACACTTTCCTCTTAAGGCACAATGTAAAGTTTCCTTAAAATATTGTCTTGTTTCTTCCAAATGCGCTCCATCCCATCTTTATATTATTTGCTGGTGAAGGTAGACATTGTGTGCGCTCCCGTATCCGTGCAGAGTTCACCCCCGCTGTGGCCACTGGGCAGGTACCTGCTTTTACCTCCCAGTTGGCCATAAACGGTGTGCTCTGCTCGGTATCCCCCCATCAGGTTTCCTTTCAATTACACCTCTTTAAGTGCATTTTATTTTTAATTACAGTTCACTATTGGTTTTTGTTGATTATTTCTTTATCGGGTTTCTTTTCTCTATTAAGTCCTTAACTGGACTAATGGATTTCCAGTCCTTCTGATTGGCCGGCTCTGCCAGCCAATCAGTTAAACCCTGATAAAAATAGATCTAGTTCTATTCCATTTATTTATTCTCTGTAGAGTTGACACATTTGTTAAACATCACTTGGGTTTTGCTGTGATTCATATGAAGGCCCGCATCACAGCTCGAGTTTTTCACCATTGACTTTGATTACTTTCTATTCCCAGTTCAATTTCTTAAATAATTCTTCAAGTGTTACTGTGTAAAGGTATGGTGACATGGTGTCTCCCTGTCATACACTTTTGCTAATCCTTTTCTTGCTTGTATCTTCATGTAGCTTAATGATTGGAAAACAGAAAGTGAAACCCTGCGCTTCTCCCATTGGGCTAACACTATATGGTGAAAAATATACATAGTAAAACCTAAGTCTGTATGACAAAGGAGGCTTTTGGTTGCATCTTTTGATCAAATCATGACAAGCCGGCTAACCAACGTCAAGGTAAGCCTCAATTGCAGGTCCTTATGCTAAATGCATACACATTCTAGTGAATTATGAGAAATATGCCCTGAAGGGGTTAATAAACTAAGCATGTGCTTCTGTGATGTATTTACATATATACGTACAAGTCTTTAGACACTCATCACTTATGATGTGGAAATTGACAAAAAGTGAACTTGCAGGGACCTGACTTGGAGAATATATACTTTGGAGGGGCAACAAACCTCCCATAAGCTGCTCAATAAGCAGTTACAGGTGAATTGGCTAAATGCATTAATCACACCCTAATAGTGATGCCCGCTGAAATAGGGCTGGTAGGGATTTAATTCGGCCCAACAGAAAATGTAAAACAAATATATATATTTGCCACGATTCTCCGTGTAGGAAGCCTGCTGCTGGCATAAATGTTGGCCATGCCTATGTGAAAACCGAAAGTGAATCCCTGCGCTTCTCCCATTGTGCTAACAAAATATGGTGTAAAA
Source organism: Ascaphus truei (assembly GCF_040206685.1). Taxonomy (NCBI): domain Eukaryota; kingdom Metazoa; phylum Chordata; class Amphibia; order Anura; family Ascaphidae; genus Ascaphus; species Ascaphus truei. The sequence continues at coordinate 209,943,703 of NC_134483.1, read as the reverse complement.
TATACATAGTGAAACCTAAGTCTGTAAGACAAAGAAGACTTCTGGTTGCATATTTTGATCAAATCATGACAAGCTTGCTAACCAACATCAAGGTAAGCATCAATGATTGGCATGGGATTCTCGTAAATGTTCCTTATAATATCAATGTACTGTATGCTTCTTCAACATTTTAACTTCCTAATGCATTTAATATGGATGAGGTGTAGATAGAATGCAATTATTTTTCTGTAATCTGTTAAACCTAATGTAAGTGGTACTGTGATCTTATTAATTTCTTTGATAAATCACTCTTGTACAATTTGGTTGTGGTTCATTATGCTGTATTCACTAGAGGTAGGTGAACTTTTTTGAAAAGTTCAAAAATGGTGTTTCTTTGCTAGTTTGTTTGGGTTGAGTTGCCTGAATATTTGTATTTTGAAAAAAGGATTATGCGAAAAATCAACTAAGCGTAAATGAATAATTTGCTTAATTATGCAAAAAATGTTACAAATAAACATTTCCTTAACTTTTGTCACTTTTGTACTCACTATAACTTGTTTAATGTGTGGTTGAAATCTATCACAGCTTCAAATTGCAAAGCCAGTATAACCATCCTCACACTGATGAGATCTATAAGGTCAAAACAGATGTCTGTGAGTAGGTTTACTGGCTATTCACTTCTTTAACCCAGGCTGTGCTGAAAAGCTGGGCAAGGCAGCAGGCATAAGCTTATGGGGGTCCATGTGAAAATGCAATTGAAACAAAGCTGATACTATGTGCTCATATACATGTAATTTCTCCGAAGCCCTTGTTGCAGTGGAGATAATGGTGAAAAGCAGGGTTTTAGATCATTCTGAAACATGTGAATGTGCTCACAAGTGATTTTTTTTTCAATTGAAACAGACTTAAAAAAAATTAACAAACTTTGCAGCACAAAAAGGGCGAAATAGAGACCTAAGCAGAATCGCACGGTTTTCTGCATTATTTTTCAATACCAGAAGGCTCAAACAAACTTTTGCGGGTTTGCGACAATATAAAAAAATGTGGCCAAAAGTTTGCGGGCAGAATGTAGACACGTTTGCCCATAACTAGTATCCACTGTCTAGTCCCACTTATTATATAGGCTGAGCAAAGCCCAGGGTCTGTTGCAGCTGATTAGTGAGTATCTTCATAAAAATCTTTGATGTGATTGGAAGTGGACTGATTGGTCTGTAGTTTTGCGGTATTCTTTGTCTGATGTCTTATGCATGAGGGTAACAATGGCACCGCTCCATTGTTTTTTATTACTTTTTCTTTAAGCAACATGGATGGAGCAAAGATTTTTCTCTACTTCATCCCCAGGTAATTTCAGGATTTTAGTTGTAATTCCGTCTTCCCTACGGGTATCCCCATTCTTTAGGGATTTCCTTGCCTTTGCTCCTTCTCATGGAAGGACACATGGTATTTACTATATATGATTGGTGGATTCTTCTCACTCTTCATCCATTTGATTATGCCCTTTGTTATCTGTGTTCTTGAACATTTTCTAACAGAAATCCTCAACTTTCTTCATGATAAGTTTTACAATCTCCACGTTCGTTTCTGTTGTGTAACCATAATTACCATATTTGCTCATCTTTCTGCTGAGCACCAATCTTTGCATTGCAATCTCCCATAATGATCTTGAGGTGGTCATTTACTTGTTGGTAGATATCATTTGATTTAATTGTCTGTGTGACTTGATGTTGGGAAATACACTTACAGTAGTTCATTTTAAACCGGTATCTCTTTTTAAACTGAATGATCATTGTATCTGCTCTTTCTGTTGAGCTTTCATATTCTAATATGTTTTTTTTTCCTTTCATGTTAATGATGAAGCCTATTCTCCATTTTATGTACCTCTGTAACATATATTTATACATTTTTAAGTACTTACATTTTTTAAATAGGTCATTATTTTTGTAATACTGTACATTGTCCGTAAACCCTATTACCAACCTTTGGCTAACAGTGCTGTTAATCCTTCCCTTCAATGTTTTTTTAGGTGTTCTGGGAGAGGAGGAGGGGCAGGCATGGGGATGGGTATAGGTACAGGTACCCCAAGGACAGTGTTTAGGCCCCAAAGTGGGAGGGGATCTTGCAATGCCTGTTTTGAAGCATAAAATAAATCCAAAATCTATTCTGCACTCAGGTACAAACACCCCTAGTACTCAATAATAAAATGAATAACAGTAATGCTCAATATTCAAATTTGAAACAGAAATGGCAAGAAATGTTGCTAAAAGATTTTATTTTCCTGTCTTCCTGATATACCCACATCACAGGGACTTGAACATAGCTTTGAATGTTCACATGATTTAAAGTTGTTTTCCTATAAATATTAATTGTATGAAGTCATCTCAGTTGTTATGTGCCATGGAAATTGGTAAGGACTACATTTTGCTCTTGTTAAGTCTTGACCTCTGACTTGTACCGATCATCACCTTTTTTGGAAAGGGCTGATTTACTTTCTGTGCCGCATATTTCTGAGCAGTCTGTCACAGTATCTGTTTTATGTGAATAATATTTCTATGTAGATAACTGCACACAAGGGACTGGAGCTAAGGCAGCCCGGTGTACTTTTTCAACGGTCATTTCCAAAGTCATGCCTTGGGAAAAGACATAATAACACATTATTCCATGTTGCCAGGTTTAAATGTTTTCACAAATCAGATGGATGTATTTTACTTAAAAAATTCTCACTGGCAAAGTGAATGTAAATACTTTTCTGGTAGACTTAACTAAAAAAAACATGATTAAAAAATTGGTTGACACATGCCAAATTTACGGTATGCCTCAAACCTATAAATACAGTTCTCTGCATTACTGTTTTATTTTTAGCTTAGTTCCCAAGAGTTTAGTACTAAACATGAGCAGTTAAAATACTGTACATTCTTATCATTACGTGTGACACTCTTTCAAAGCAGAAAAGTTGCAAGGTCTTCCTTAATGTGATAACAGACAATGCTATGCTGTGCTACGAAGTGTCTATCCAGGTATGAAAGGAAGTGGCCACTCCAGATTTAGCTTTCAAAATATTTATTCAGTCATTATATTGATCCAATATTTCGGCTGTGAATACAGTTTTTCTCAAGTAAGATTTGATATCCAATCCATGAATAAAATGCCTTGTACAAACTTTTTTTACACATCCAGGTTTCAAGTATTTTATTTTCTGATGAATCATCTCTGTAAATGTTTACTTAAAACATGTGCAGTCTTAAATATTTGGGCCAATATCGCATACAGTAGAAACTCATATTTAGGCCATTGGGCGTTTCTGTGCTATAGCGCTCTGATTGGCATTACCCCAGTTTAACGCTTTCACTTGCCCCTGGGGCCACCAGTGCATTGCAGAGCTGGTCCCTGTAAATGTATCTTATTGACCTACCCTGAAGATAGTAGACCAGAATAATGTATTATCGAAAACAAGCACCTTAGATGAACATTCTTTAGGGATCATAGTGTAGGCGTCTGTTATGTTTGGTGCACTAAGATTACATAAACCTCCTGCTTTAAAGTGAAATTGGGCTTTATATTTTTACATGTTTATGTATGGACTACAAATGGCTACCCTGACATTGTTTTTCCATAGTAGAGTACTTCCTTGAAAACTACCTACCACCTTTGCAAGGGTGACATTTTGCAGTGTTCTTTTACCTGTGAGCTGATTTGTCTGTTTGCAAAGTCTGTAGCCTGCATTAACTAAAAGTTGGATTAGGAACTCAGATGTAGCAGATGTTATTACACCTGCTGGTGGGTGAAGCAGCATGTCAGCCTGCCTCCTTTTTGTACGTGGCTGATTCAAAACAATGGCCATTTGCTGCATCTGTACGTTCCTTCTAACAAGACTAAAATCTACTTGTCAATTCTTGTAAAATCTGCAGAACTGCATGTCAGAATCTGTGAGGCCTGCATAAGACTGTGAGTACAGATTCTTACACAGATCATTCCTGCACAAACACTTCAGGGAAGGTCTGAGTATAAATGCTCCCTGAATTGAAGAGCAGAGTGAGTTTACTTTTGCCCTTAAATATTAACAAGCATTGGATATGTTACAGACTCATGTATGTTTATCATGCATCCGTATTGTTACCCACATCGTCTTGCAAACCTTGTCCAGATAATAAAGTGTGATTTATTTCAGTTCTATCCAAACCCTTGACTCCAATACAGGCATACCCCGGTTTAAGGACACTCACTTTAAGTACACTCGCGAGTAAGTACATGTCGCCCAGTAGGCAAATGGTAGCTCACGCATGCGCCTGTCAGCACGCCCTGAACAGCAATACTGGCTCCCTACCTGTACCGAAGCTGTGTGCAAGCGGGGAGCCTATAGAGCCTGTTACACATGTGTTATTTACATCATTTATGCACGTATATGATGATTGCAGTACAGTACATGCATCGATAAGTGGGAAAAGGCAGTGCTTCACTTTAAGTACATTTTCGCTTTACATACATGCTCCGGTCCCATTGTGTACGTTAATGCGGGGTATGCCTGTACATGGTACTGCATTTAGTTGCAGTTTAATACTTATTGTCACTGATTTTATTCTTCCTGGAAGACCATACAGTCAGGGCCACCGACAGGGAGGGAGAGCTCGAACAAGTGTCCTGGGCCCAATGGTTTGGGGGAATGGTGGCAGGCGCTAGACGTTGGGCCTGGCCAACTTCTGTGTCTGGTTGCCGGGGCTTCTGTGTGTTGCGGGGTCTAAGCTCTCCCCGGCTGTGGGGCCCTCACGCCAATGTTCCCATCCCCCCCACCAGTGTACTCAATAGGCACCGGAAGTCAGGCCCAACTTCTGCATCTGACCACGGGACCCATGGTCATCTCTGCTGTATGACTGGAAGCCACTCCCCTTTTCACCCCCCCTCAAGGTAAAATTCTTAGAGGGGGGACTGAGTGAGAGAGTCGTGGGCGATTGAGTGTGACATGAGGGGGTTATTGAATTAGAGAGGGTATATTAAGTGAGAGTGGTGGGAGGACTGAGTAAGAGGGGATGTGGTGATTGAATATGAGGCGGAGGAGAGAGCAGAAGGGGGGGAAAGAGATAGCAGGAGGGGAAAGTGAGAGAGCAGAAGTGATTAGGGGTAGAGTGAGAAGAGGGGGGAGAGGGGGAGAGAAAGAAGGACGAGAAGAAGTGGAGGAAGGGGGAGTGAGTGAGATGAGGGAGTAGAGAGGAGGGGGAGTGAGTGAGCAAGTGGGTAAGGGGGAATTACTGAGTATGGGGGGATTTGTTAGGTGAGAGAAGGGAGGAATAAGGGAGGGGTGAGTGGATGAGAGGGGGGAATAAGTGAGAGAGGATTTAGTGGCTGAGTGAGAGGGGGATTTGGTGGATGAGAGAGAGGGGATTGAGTGAGTGAGGAGGGGGACAGTGAGCGAGAAAGAGGGTATATAAGAGACAGGAAGGGAGGAAGAGTGTGAGAGAGAAAGTAGTAAGTGAGGGGCGAGGGATAGAGTGATAGAGATGGGACAGACAGAGGGGAATAGTGAGATAGGAGGAGCGAGAGAGGGAAGTAAAGAGGAGGGAATGAGTGGGGAAGAGAACTACGTAAGGGATTGGGGAGTGAGAGAAGGGAGAGAAAAATAGAGAAGGGAGAGAGGGGTATGAGATAGCGAGGAGGTGTGTGAGAGGAGGGAGTGTAAGCGAAAAGAGGGGGGTCAGTATACAGTCTCCCTAAAAGTATACTTCATATTTAAGGTGAAGGCACCACGCACTGTGTAATCTAACCCTTTTTATTCATGTGATTTTACGGAGCTGTTGAAAGATCTTGAGAGGTTACAGGAAACTGACACTTTGCCCCTAATTCATCATCTCCAGGAAACACACTCTAAGGATCCTGTTACCTCAGATATAGCTGTGCTATTAACTGTGAATAGCCTGTGAAAGTGTACGCCTTCTTTCGTTCTCTTAATTTTAAGTGGGAATCTGGACTTAACTGTTACACTGGAAACATCCATTAGGAAAAAGAAAGTTAAAAGCAAGTGGCTCGGAAATGTTATGATAGAAAAACACAAAGCTCTGTGGTAGTGCTAAAAACTTGAAGATGATACAGTAGTTACCAAGATATTTAGGAATGTATTCCATATAAAAGATTTGTTGTTGATTTAAGATTGTAATGCTTATATTTATGTAGCGCACTTTCCCTCACCCCCTGGGAGATATGGCGGCTACAGTGTATGTGGTGCGTTACCTGCAGCTCACAGGAGGTCTGAACCTCCGTTGATGGGAGCCTGGGGTGTACATGATCCGGTTGATGACAGCGCCTCCACCTGCGCGGGATCCTAACAATGTGGGATAACCCCGTGCAGGACAATATAACACACACACACCAGTATAATACAGTATAACAGGTTTTACTGTACAGGATATACTACTAACGACACTACAGAACATACAAGCCTCACAGGGCCGAAACCCCGCTTCATGTCTTCCCTACACTGTGCCCATACCCATGTAGGGTTTGCCTTCACTGTACTGAGGTGTCCCTGGGCACCCAACCACCCTGGTGTCCACAGATTCAACCACCAAATGTTGCGCATGTGCGACAATGCTCAAAATGCCAGCGTCATTCTAAGAGAGCGGCCGGCGATCCAATCGCCACTCCAACTGCCCACAGACCTCCCCGAACTCTCCCCATCCTCCACTGCCGGACGCAGCTGCAGCGGAAGGTAAGAGGATGAAGGGGGACCCAGGGGAGACCTGGTCACATTTATGTAACATCTCTTTCCCCAGCCAACAGAAGAGGGGCCACACCAAAGTGTCCCAATGGCTGAATGATGGTACATGTGATGCTCAGCGACTCTCGTTACCTTCTTTCTCTGGGGTTGGCATCCATGCCGGCTGGTATGGTGAACATTGAAAAGAAGGAGGGTGCCAAGAACTTGTATGTAGTTTTTTAACACTCCAATAGCAGAACAAACAGGAACAGTTCTTCAGATAGATGATAGCTTTTGAGTGGCTAGATATATATTTTGAACAGGCGCTTCCTCAACCACTAAGATATTTTAGCTGGGGCAATCTCTTTCCCAAGCATTCAACACTATCACTGAGAACAGAACTAAGAACAGGGCTTTCTTCTCCTATGTAATTCTCCAGCAGATACCTTTAGGACTCTTAAGAGAAAACGTACAGTATGTACGGTACTCAAGATCTTCCTGTTGTGAGTAACCTGTTCATGAATCTATATACAGTATAGCGACCCCTTACTCTGGAATCCTTTCCCTATCTTATGTAAGGATGTGTATATATATGTGTGGGTTCCGCACTGTTACTAATGCAGGAAGCGCCATACTGATCTTTTGCCAGTAAGGTCACTGTGTGAATAGCAAGGCTGCGCATGCGCGAGGAAAGCGCGCGAACGGCAACCAATCCGGCGGGACTTTGGGGGTTGAACTCTGAACTGTGAACTGTGGAGGAGTCAGCTGAGGCTGGGGACCAATAGGGTGTGAGACTCTGGATAGGGAAGAGACAGGAAGCGTGTGGGCGGACACACGAGTGAGAGAGGAGAAGGAGGAAGGTGGCGGAACCTCGTGTGTGCGAGCGGAGGGTCAGTGACCCTTCCGCTTAGGACAGATACATTCCCCCAGCCCCCAGGAGTATAACCCCTGTCACCGTAGGGTGCCGCTTTTGTAGGGACGGCCATAGCATTTAGGGAAGCATCCCATTAGTGCTGGTTCATTTGCAAGAGTTGCGGACGCCATCTTGGTCTGGAGAACAGACCGCACAGCAGAGCAGGGTGTCGGCGCAAGGCTGGAGCAACACTACGGACCCTTTGTGAAGTGGTGTGGTCACCGCAGTGACCGGGAGGTATTGTTAGTCATCAAGTGCACCTACACCGGTCACCAGGCGCTGATCCCGCCTCCCACTAACTAATTGGGGGCACTAGTGTACCAGTAAATCATTCAATACAACTACTAGTTGCAGGACATACTCCTTGGGAGAGTGGCAGAGCCACCTGTGTACAGGACATTAACCCTATAAAGGTGGCCGAGCCACAGTGTGAAATGCTTGATTTTAAAGTATAAGAGTTATATGCATGTTATATGTACGTTGCATTTTCGTATTAGTTAGTATCATAGTAAAAGGTTGCTTGTTGCACAATACAGTTGTATGTTTCTTACTCAGGGTAGATTCTCTACAATGGGGATCCTGGGTAAGTGGAGGCGCTGCACCATGATAATAGAGGGTAAGACCCCAGGCTCCCCAACAGCGGAGGCTTAGAGCTCCTGGAGCCACAGGTAAAACACAGCATCAGTAGTCCCTTTGTGCAGGGGTTCACAAAAAGGGCTACACTTAGAAAACAAAAAGGTTGCTTACCCTATTGAGGACGCTTGAGATCCCCCTCACTCTGGGTCCACATAAGATCTGAGGGTGGGGCAGTAGGTTCCTCTTATTTATACCCTACTCCCCATCTCTATCACTGGGCAGAATAGACTAACTGCTGAGATACTTAGACATGTGACTATTCCAGCACTTTCCAGAAGTTAGAAGTCACCAGATCCTTGCCTAAATACTCTACAACATTGTAGCAGATAGAAGTACTGCAGGAAGTTAACTCCTTACCTCCCCATTAATCCTCAACTGAGTAGACTCTCACAGGGGTGCACATGTACTGTATATGGGACAAGGAAACAACTTTTTTTGGAGCTATGTATGTTTTATTAGGAGTTTGAAAACGAAACGTATGCTAAACTACAGCATTGTGGCATCAATTTACATTAATCTTGTACTGTATAATAATTAATAATGAATTGAAGAAGGCAGCACTTATAGCACCAGCTGACAGCAACAGTTCGTCATTATTTGATGGTGGTTTACTTTGCAGAATATAACATAAATGTACTTCCTCATTTATTTTATTTTTTCAAATAATAATATTTAAAGACAAACACACTCATTTAGAACCTGATTCAATATTGCCTGCAGTGGCCAAACACATTGAGATTGCTCGCTTTGGATCATATTGAACCAGGATCTTTGAGAGATAGGAGAAGTACAGCATGTCGAATGAAAGACTGAGAAAGGGCGAGAGAGCAAGATATACAATGGGTATAGGAGTGGGAAAAAGTGAATAAGTGTAAGAGAGCGAAATATAACTGTGCAAGATAATTCATATACCGGTACTTTGATACTAGCAATATTGTTTTTTTATACTACTGGTAATTTCACAGTTTTCCACTTTTGTATGGCTTGCTCGTTTCACATGATGGACCTTCAGGGTTTTGCAAGTGTACAACAATACTCATTATAATTTGTGCTTCTTTTATTTGTGCGACAGTAATCCAGAACGGTTTGCAATAAACACAAACGCAGTTTTGCAGCATGGAATAGATTAAGTAAAATACATACGACTTCTTGAAAGTCTGTGTTCTTCTCAATCAATTTTTAAAATGTGAGTATATTTCATACAAACCTGTCATGCCTATTCAGTATACTTTGCAATCTCGTACATCTTTTATTGCTTACCTACACAGCATTTCTTAAATAAAGTTACCCATCTGTAGAAACTCACTTCAATGTATCAATGGTATCTATGCTGGTTTTAGGAAGGCAGCAATGTCGTACAGTACTGTATTTGCTCGAGCCTATTACTATCCCACTTCTCAAAATCTGCATATCCGTTAACTGTCTTTTCTTTTGTGTGTTGTGTTTTGTGTTCACCCAAACATTGATGATAACTGTGATCATGGTGTTTCTTGGCCATTGCTACATAATTGGGTCCAGTAATATCACTACAGCAAAGATAGAGATTAGCAGCAAGGTAAGAGATTAGCAGTGCAGAAACAGTTTATCGCCTCAATAAATTGAGTTTACAAAGCAGCACGAGGAAGGAAATCCCAAAAGTTTAATCAGACAAATGAGAAGTTGGGAAAGTATCACATTTCTGCTGCAAAATGTAATGAGTCTGTACATGTACAAAGAAAACATCAGGCTGTTCTCTGTGTTATAAATCTTTTCAGAGCAAAATGTATGATTCATGTTTCCACATAAATCAACAGATATCTGCAGATAGAAAGAAATAACATTGCTGTTTGCTTTAGTCAAGTTCATTTGCAGCATCATTGTGCTAAACATTATTTTTATTTGCTGTTTGTCTTTCCAGCTGCTGCATGGGATAATGTGGATTAAATAAAAATGTCAGGAAAAGAAATCATGGAATTATTCATGAAGTAAAGAAAACAAAAGAATTGCATACACACAAACCAGGGCTGATTTTGCTAGGGTTGAGGCCAAACATAATAAAATGTGTATTGTAACTAGAATAGAGCACAAGTTGACACTTTAAACTGCAAGGGACTTCAATATACAGTATGTGTAGTTCACAGAATGGGTTAAGCTTTACCTGAAAGGATTTAGGGCCATTGTGACGGGGAGGAAGGGGTTAATACCTGATTTGCTATGCATTATTGTTGTTGCCCTGTCCCAGACGTTTTTGTCCCCAATTTACAAGCCATACCCTGGCTGCCATGTTAAAAGACAAAATGCATTGCTCGCCATACCCTGTAACCGACACATGATGGCAGTATAGAAACCGGCATTTCAATGAGCTGTAGGTATTTTTATGACCGAAAAAACGACCATATAAACAGCGCAAAAAACCTCATGGTGTAGTATATAAAATGATATTGTGATAAGACAGGTGAGTATTGCACGTACATCAGATTAAAAATTACTAGCAGGACATGTATATGGACATGTTACCAATCAGCAACAACTGGTGGGTTAATAACGATCACCGGATGGAATCTCCTCTCACGTCTCCCGTTGTAGTTCCAGCAACGCTCCACTCGCTCGGGTAGAAATCAGCTGTTACACGGCGTGGATACAGCAACTGCTGCGGAAGGTGAACTCTCTGGTTCCTTGGCGTCGGTTAGCGTGCACGGCATCCACTGAGTGCGCGCATTAGTGACGTCATCAAGTGGCGCTGACAGATGTCTCACGCAGTCTCGGCCAGCCAAAGGAGTAACAAGGATATTGGAGATTGAAACGAATGACAGATAGGGTAAATCCACAGCGGGTAGTGCTAGGAATGCGCCCTCTTTATCCAATGCATTTCGTACATGTGGTGTACTTCGTCAGGATCGTGCCAAGGAACCAGAGAGAGAGTTCACCTTCCCGCAGCAGTTGCTGTATCCACGCCGTGTAACAGCTGATTTCTACCCGAGCGAGTGGAGTGGTGCTGGGACTACAACGGGAGACGTGAGAGGAGATTCCATCCGTTGATCGTTACTAACCTACCAGTTGTTGCTAATTGGTAACATGTCCATATACATGTCCTGCTAGTAATTTTTAATCTGATGTATGTGCAATACTCACCTGTTTTATCACAATATAATTTTATATACTACACCATGAGGTTTTTTGCGCTGTTTCTTTTGTCGTTTTTTCTATAGCATTTGGTCTGTGGAGCCATTCCACGAATTCAGCAGCACAACCTCACATTTAAAGTAATAGGTTTTTTATATACTTTATATACTTAATATTCACCATTAAGCACTTTATTCACGATTATTAGAGTGCAGTTCACGATCTGTTTCTATCACTATTTTTATGACCGAGCCTCAGAGGGGTCTCAATATGCTGTAGGTATTTTTATGACAGAGCCTCAAAAGGGTTCTCACAGATTTAGAGTCTACCTGTCTAAAAGGGTGTCAGTTATGAAAAGAAGAGAAGATTTTTCACCAGGCGCTCCTTTAAATGCTCTGAGCTTGTAATAATAGACAAATAAACAAAGTAGAATATACAAACGGTGACAATGTGCTGCTCGACCCTCGCTGGACCCTCCTACAGTATGTGATCCTTTGTGTGATGTAGTTTGTTGGAAATCAGGGAGTGCAGGTCACCGATGGGTGCATGAGGAATAAAACAGAGAAAATAAATTGTGCAACTCTGTAAGAACAGATAAAATGAAAAGGATGACAAAATGCAGTAAAAAAGTTTGAGAAATCACACTGCAACCAAAACCGACTTCAATCTCAAGAGTGGAGCTGGAGAGATATCAATAAGTATCAAGGGCAAAACATATGCCCAGCTCAAAAACAAATAGCCAGTAGAAAATAAATTAAAAAAACAACAAAAATAAAAATAAGACCGTGGGGATATGATCAACAGAATGTATTCATCACGAACAGCATACAAAGTAGTGTAGGCAGGGGAGACTTACCTGACAGCCCCATAAACAGGCATTTTCAGCATGAGATGCGGCGCAGAATAGCCCGGAAATGGAGAGGAGAGACTACCGTGATGCAGACAGCTCTCACGGAGGATCCGTTGCGCTGACGTCTCCTCCAGTGGTCGCGTCACAGAACTTCCGGGTTCTCCTCCTCTCGCGATGGTTCCGCCCCATGTGATGGCTCAACAAGGCCCGGATTCAACTGCAGGAACAGCCGCAAGTACCAGTGACTCAACTTGCGTCTGATTCCGCGTTTCGCAAATGGCTTCGTCAGGAGTGCATTTGGCTGTCAGTTCTTTATTGTATGGGTCATCCAATCGCCACAGCTGAGGAAATACATGGCAGAATAATGTCCTGTTATAGAGCACAATATACATCAATGACTGTATAGCCCCTCTATTTGCCATACTGGTTGTCTGTGATGATATAATCTTACTAAACACAATTATAGTCACAATTTAAATCACAAGAAAAAATATATATAAATAAATAACCCATCATAAAGATTCCTAGTAAAAGAAAACATAACATTAAAATACAGACGTGGCCGCCTTTAATCTAATGCGGCTTTCCCCCCGGTATGTTTTTAAATGCGGCGGCGCTCGTTTTTTTTTTAAGTTTTCCCGCGCCGCGGGCGCTTTCAATGATAAGCGCCATTAGCGCTCATCTTTTGAATGCGGCCGCCGCGCGGGAAACTCCATTCAAATCGGAGAAAAGCCCCGCATTTAACCCGGCAAGCTTTAGACTATGCTTGGCCCGGACAGTACATCAAAAAAACATCACAAACCAGCTTAATTAAGTTCATGCAGGCAGCAAATTCATAGAGGAGGGGAAACAAAGGGAAAGGAAAAAAGGAAAAGAGACTCATCTCAAAGAAGTACAAACACTCACGGCATTCCTTAAAAATGTATAAAAAGATAAATATTTAATTTGAAACACTTAAAAACCTGTATTTGATAAAAAAATGACTTTTATTATTAAAAACCCTTTTATTAAACAATATATGTATAAAAATGTATAAAAAATGTATAAAAAATCTTAACTTTTTATAAAAATGCAGTAATGTCTATGTATATATTGAGACCGTGGAGTTCCAGTGTTTTTAATTTATAAATCCAAAAACTTTCTCTCTGGATAAGTCTCTTTTCTCTGTCTCCCCCTCTCCAGTGCTTCCCCACACATTCTATTGCTCTGTACCTCAATCCTGCTGGATTAGCATTATGCATCGTTAAAAAATGTTTAGGGACACTATGGGTGAGTAATTTCCTCATAATATTACCTATGTGTTCGAGGATACGAACTCTTAATGGTCTGATCGTCTTCCCTACATATTGGAGGCCACAAGGGCACTCCAATAGGTAGACCACAAAGTCTGTCCTACAGTTCGCAAACTGTCTCATTGGGAACATCTCCCCTGTTGTTTTTGATTTAAACTCTTTTTTGTCCAAAGACGCAGAGGTGCAGGCCTTACATGAGATACATTTAAAAAAAAACTTTGGCTTATTCAGCCACGTTTCTCTCTGTTTTATTTTAAAAGTACTCGGTGCTAGTTTCCTCTTCAGGTTAGGTGATTTTTTTAAAACTATTTGGGGTCTTTCTTCTAAGATCTCCCCCAGAACTGGATCTTCTTTTAAAATATACCAATGTTTATTAATAATATTTCTGACATGTATTTAATCAGCTATGGCGATTGGATGACCCATACAATAAAGAACTGGCAGCCAAATGCAAAGGACTATTGATTCCTGACGAAGCCATTTGCGAAGCGCGGAATCAGACGCGCGTTGAGTCACTGGTACTTGCGGCTGTTCCTGCAAGATATGGTGCCAAGATATGGAATTACTTGGACATCCAGCTGTGTTATGGGTGAATGAGCTTCGGCATTTTTATGACCAAGCCTCAAAGAGATCGAGCTGATTAGCATCTTCCTGTCTAAAAGTGTCAGTTATGAAAAGACCCAGCAGACCCATAATGTATACAAAACTGACATACTGATGCACAGCAGTCAGGCTAGTGACCCCTCCGGTCAAAAATCAGACTTAGTGGTCCCAAGAAATGGGTGTAGCCCAGGTATGCTAAGTGGCATGGGCGTCAACCTGACCCATGCGCCCTGCCCACCGAACAGCCCTTTTGACCGGTCTTATGAACTGTGTGTAACTTGGCTATATGTGGGGTTTTTTTGTTCCCACGAGGGGATTGGGTCCACATGTTAAAGATAGCTTTGGGAAGTCTATAACTGTGGCTCCCCAGGTATCCCCAGTGTGATTCCTGAATTTTAATCCATGATGTAAAGATGCAAGACTTTGTTCCAGCCCAGCAGCAACCAGTCCAGGAGTGAAGGGGTTAATAACAACATAACCACAGGACTTTTAAAACCAAGGTTGCATTTCTGGCGCTTGCAAGCAAATGACAATTTTTTTCGTTCCAAGGAGAATTTATTTTGTTCCTTTATCCCAGTGAGTGTTGTTTTCAGTGTATTCTGCAGCTGTCGTGTGTTTGTCTATTAAGGAAATAAATCACAATTTATTTTGGAACTTGTTCTGTTCAATCAAGTACCCAGAAATATAAATGTGTTGATAAAGTTGGTGTCATCGTGACAGCCATATTTATTAAGAATACTATACCTTAAAACACCTTACTGCCCATTCAGACGATGGCAGAGGGAGAATGTTAAGGATGGGTATTCATTATAAAGAATCACCAAGAAGATTATTCGTCAATCAATAGAGTACCAAGAGCTTCAATCAAGATTGCGGGTGGCTCCTCAAGGGACAAGGATGGCATTGGATGGTATGTAGGCCATTGGGCCCTGGATTGAGCCATATTTAAGGCCTGGGACCCTAAGGATTTTTTGGGGAGCTCAACCTGGATGGGAAAGGTGTTTTTTTTTTCATGAGCCTTTTGATTGCCAATGAGGTTTATATTACATATGTAGGATATTTTAAACATTTGTTTTCATAGCAATAGCATACAGTCCTACTAACCAGTTTTGGCTAATACAGCTGGAAGGCTTTATTACAGAATTGAGGTTGTTTGGTGTGCTGGGATGAGGAGGTGGTGGTGATCGGGGAAGGGATTATATATCCAGTATGAGAAGTTCCGACCCTGTGTGAAACTGGGAAGGGTTAACCCCTTGTTACTAACATCTATGACATGCAATAGGTAGTGATGGAATTTGGCAATTTTTGCCCGGTATTGCAGAATTTCAGACAAAAACAGTTGGCATTTCAAATCACACTTGTTTTGTCGAGAGAATTCTTGATAAAGGATATATTGTATGTTTTTGCCAGATTCTAATCGCATCAATTTCCATGCCATTTCTGGGCAATTTTGCATTGGCAATATTGGAATTTAATGAATAGACCCCATTTGAGTAAAATAACAATGTAATAGCTAGTTGTTGCAAAAGTTAAAAAAAAAAAAAAAAGGCCAAATACTGTAGATGCCACGTTGTTAAATATATATTATATGGGAAAGCTTGTAGAGTTGTATGTTTTTAAGCTGTGGATGAATAGCATACAGTATAACATAGATCTGTTGATGCATTTACAAGGAAAATATGTTATTTTTCTTTTGGACAAGCCATAGGGAACAGGCTAAATTGCCTGCAAAAAAAATAAGGCATGCATAGTTTACAATGAAATACTGCACCACATCTTCTATGTATTCACATGGCACACATAAAATATGGGTTCAAAGTTATTAAGAAATTACTATAAACTTTACACTTCCATGGGGAACAATTAAATGCTTGAATTACGGTCATTGCTCTATGATGAAAACAGCACTTTTTTATGGCATATCCAGCCTGCCCATCACCAACATTTTCCTATGCAAATGATGTTCTCTACATGGACACTGAGGTCTCTGCCCTAGTTGTCCCTGTGGTGCAGTATAGATTTTTCACGGTGTATTGTTAGTTTGCTGCTCAAAAAACCCTTGAATAGAGGGTCAACTGCAAACAAGTGAACAACACCAGTGGCCCATATTTTCAAAGGTACATCACGATTCTATGCCAACAATAGCAAATACAAACAAAGAGCTGCATATATCTGATCTTAACTACTTTGGAAGGTTTATAGCCTAAAGTATTACTTACATTACTTTTTTGTCATGATGAATGGGGATCAGTTTAATTCTATGTATTTTTGAAGATCCGGTGGATGTCAGCATTTTTACAAGATAATATGTCCAATAGGAAGAAGGGGGTAGGATGGTCCGTGGTTCACAGCAACTTCAGCAGCCAGCGCATGGATGTCTAAAAAAACTTTATTGATCGCTAGCAGCAAACATCAGGCAACCACTCTAACATGTTTCGTCCAGGCTATGGACTTTTTCAAAGAGTGCTGATAGTGTATGGCAGCCAAATAGATATAGGGAGTGGTGAGTGTATGCCACCAATAGAAACAGGGAACGTATTTAAACCTCACCTGTGGTAGATTAATCATTAAAGTGGATAACTATCTCCACAACAATCCCCATAGCAATGGCTGCACAACAAGGTATTTACAACATACACATGAAAAATCTTAAAAACAAAACAGAACATATAATGGATAAATTTAAAAACACAACTACTGATGTTTTAAGTTACCAGCATCATTATTATTATATAAAGCTGTATCAAGTAATGGAAGTATACAGATGTACTGTATAACAAAGGATTTCATATATCTAGTACTTATAAAATCTTTTCAGTACTTATAAAGCATTTTCAGTATCAAGATTCACCTTAAAGGGATATAAACATTTTATCAATTTATTCACATAATTCATATCCATGAATACAGTGGCAACCGCATGACAGACAGTAACTTAATATGTCACCTCCCAGATCACAATGTAATTGGGTGAACACTGTGAACCCACCCCAAAACTTAGCCATTACCCCATCAGGAAGTGTTTCAGTTCCCACTCCTGATTGATGCCGGTCGGATGGTGTGTGTTCAGAATGTACACCCAATACATTTCCTGTTTATTTAATACCCCCTCTCTATGGCCTCCTCTAGCGTTACAAGGGATATGTTCAATTGCCATATAGGAAAAGTTGGCTATTCCCCCTTTAGGGCATCTGGAGAAGTGTCTGGGAACTGGATGAGATACATCATTCTTTTTAATAAGCCTGACATGCTCGGCAATGCGGGTCTTGACTGGCCGAATGGTTCGTCCCACATACAATTTTTTGCAACCACATCTCAAAAGATAAATGGTGTAGGATGTATTACAATTCAAAAATTCTTTAATAAAATATTTTTTTCCATTGATGTCAGTTTGGACAAATTTTGTACTATGAACATATTTACACATGGAACAATTTCCACATGCATAAAAACCTTTAGGAATACTACCAATTCTTTTAAGATCAGTTTTAGTTTGAAAGTGACTTGGCGAGAGGTGTGATGCTAGTGTCTTAGCCCTACGGAATGAAAATTTTGGTCCCTTCAAGGTAAACTCAGCAATATCCTTATCAAGGCACAGGGTGTGCCAATGTTTATGCACAATGTCGCATATAAGCTTGGATTGGCGACTATAAGTCGTGATGAATAATGGACTCATATCACTATACTTGCTCTTAGATTGTATGTACCTCTTATGATGTTTGTCTTTTTTCTTTTTATCGAGGATTCCAGGGCGATCCAAAGTCATAGCGTACTCGTATGCTGTCTGGATATCTGTATATTTGTAACCCCTGGCTTGGAATCTCTCAAATAGTGCTTGTGACTGCAAAGAGAAATTCTCGTCATCAGAACATATCCGTCTCAACCTTACAAATTGGGCTCTCGGAATACTTTTGATTAAAGATTGTGGATGACAACTTTTGGCTGACAGTAGTGTGTTTCGGGAGTTTGGCTTGCGAAATATGTCAGTTTGGATTAGCATGTCATGGTCTATGTAAAGGAGCAGGTCCAGATAATTGATGCGATTTATATTTTGTTCATAAGTGAATTTGATATTAACAATATTGATATTAAGTGTGTTTATAAATGCTACAAGTGATGATTCATCGCCGTCCCATATAATAATGAGATCGTCGATGAATCTTTTATAGTAAATAATTTGTGAACGATAAGAATTATTACTGTGATATATATATTGTGCTTTTCATAACCCCATGTTTTTAAATTTATCCATTATATGTTCTGTTTTGTTTTTAAGATTTTTCATGTGTATGTTGTAAATACCTTGTTGTGCAGCCATTGCTATGGGGATTGTTGTGGAGATAGTTATCCACTTTAATGATTAATCTACCACAGGTGAGGTTTAAATACGTTCCCTGTTTCTATTGGTGGCATATACTCACCACTCCCTATATCTATTTGGCTGCCATACACTATCAGCACTCTTTGAAAAAGTCCATAGCCTGGACGAAACATGTTAGAGTGGTTGCCTGATGTTTGCTGCTAGCGATCAATAAAGTTTTTTTAGACATCCATGCGTTGGCTGCTGAAGTTGCTGTGAACCACGGACCATCCTACCCCCTTCTTCCTGTGTCATCATTTCCGGAGGAGCACGCTGACGCCAGCTACACCAGAGGAGGAAGCCGCTGCAGAATTCCCTGCACCAACAGGGACGGCTTTTTCGTGAGTACTCCTAACCTCCACGCGGTATTTCAGGGAGATTATTGAGGCGGTTAGTGCCGGGCTGTGATTTACTTGGGGGCGCCCCTTAGGGAGGTGTCCCCCTGTACCTCTATCCAGCTTACTATTACCCAACTCCCTGTTTTCAATACCGGAGGCTTATTGTTTCATTAATCATTGCTGGGTCTCTCTTCAATCAAGTTGCCATAAAGTGTGTGCACTACCTGTTAGCAGCCTCGGTATACTGAGTAATTCCAAATTCTCTAATATGTCCAATAGAACGCAATCAATGTAATTTGTGCATAACATGGTTTTCAAGTTACACAGGCTTATGCATTTAAGTTTACAGACACAGAATAGTTTTAGATACAGTTGGAGGCTTGGACACACACCCTGAATCAATATGCTGTGGCAGGGAAGCCTTTGAGTTCCATCTAAGGAAGAAGAAGCAACTTCATAGACTATTGAGTAAGGGCCACGGTGACATAAGGTGACACTAGATTCCTTATTCACTAAAATGACCAAGCTGAATTCACAAAAGCTTTTTTTCCTTAGCCACAATCCAGTTAATGCAAATAGGCTCATATATTAAACCTCGTTATAAGCATGACGTTCAGTAAGTTGCTCTCCACTCTGTAAGTTTATTTGCTCACATAAACCAGGCTGCTTTTATTAGCTTGTTAGCTGCCAATGTAGAGCACCCATATATGACACATTTCCTTTTCCTTCCTCTGTAGTTCATGCTGTTGACAGTTATTGAAAAGAAGTGAGGAATAGAAAAAACAGAATGAGATTAAAAAAACCTATGAGCACGTGACCTGCATACAGGACAAGGGTTAATACACAGCCCGAAAATCTGGCCCACTTTTAAGCTTCGCAAAGGTTCCTCAAATTAACAATATCGCCCCTCAATCCGTCCCCATATATCATCTGTTACGAATAGCACACAAGTGAGCACGTGATTTAGATATACAACCAGGGATAATACACACAGCTACTGTGGCCAACTCACCTTTCTCCTGCACCAGGTACTTTCAATAAGTTAATATTAACCCCTCACTCAATTGCAATCACATCTATACAGTGCCACCACCTGAGAAATTAGACAAAATATGTATAATTCATATATATCTGCCAGGGTCTCAGGTGCCTGAATATTATAGAAAAATACTATGCCCTTAACATACAAAAATCTGTTGGAGCAAAATGTGTCCAAAAATGTAAATACTCTCTCCAGAGTGTGCAACAGTTCATTCAGAGTCCCACTTACTAAATAATTGTTTAATATATATAAAATACAGTGTTTCAGATTGCAGAAAAAATATAATTACAAGAACATACAATTACAATAAATGCAGAACAGTTTCATAAATTAACAGGATAGAACAGCGGTGCGCAAACTGTGGGGCGCGACCCCCAGGGGGGGCGCAAGACTACCGACGGGGGGCGCGGGGTTTACAGAGGCCCCGCGCGCTTCCCGAAGGCACTTAAATTAAGTGCCGGGGGAGCTGCAGGACCTCTGCAAACCTAACTTACCGTGGCTCCGGCGGCTTCCTCCTGCGGCACCATGGCAACGCGGCGTCAAAATGATGCTGCGAGGTCATGTGACGTCACGTTGCTATGGCAACGTGACGTCATTACGCCGGAGCGCGGGTAAGTTGGGGTTGGGGGGGGCGCGGGAGTGAGGGGACAGCCGGCAGGGGGGCGCAGGGAAAAAAGTTTGCGCCCCCCTGGGATAGAAAATAAAACATGAATTCCTATACAGTACATTACCATATGTCATAGGTTTTCCCCCAGAGAGGTCACTGGCGTAGAAATATGAAAATGAATGTTTTTGGTCCAAAACACACATCTAGTGTTAACAAAAATACTAAACTAGCGCTAGACCAAATGTATAAATGTGCAGTGCATAAATACGTGTGCATAAGCTGCCTGGTGATTCTACTAAGGGATACAATCTCAAATGAACCCTATGACAATTAGTGATACAAATGTGGAATTTCAATACCTGATCGCGTTTTTAAAAACGGAAAGCATACACTACCGTCACGTTTAATTCGAGCACGGCTAGCACCGCAAGCCGGGGGATGCCCCGGCGTGCTAGCCGCACTCCCTCAGCGTGCCGCGCATCACCGATGCGCGGTCACGAGTCATCGGGTGCCTGCGCCCCCTGCACGCGCGTCCAGGGCTCCCCAAGGGAGCCCTGGTGTCCCGCGATGTGGGGGACAGCGGCAGGGGGTTCCGGGGGACCCGGCGGACCCGGCAGCGGGAGGGAGAGCGCCCCGATCGGAGGGCGCTCTTCCGCTGCTTCGGCGCGCGCCCGGCACCCTCCGGCGCGCGCCAGGTTACTGCTGCGGCCGAGAACGGGCAAATGCTCGAATAAACTCGGCCGCAGCAGTAGGCTCCACAATCCCCTGACGAAGTGACGTTCCCCGTCACGAAACGCGTAGGGAGGAGCCTAAACGGACGTCAACTTGGACTCTCATCCACTCTCCGGTCAGTTCACTGAATAGTGACGTCAGCACGCCCAAGCCTGGATAGCGTGAGACACACGCGATCAGAGGCAGGAGCTGACAGAGACTGGGGTTTGCTGTGGGACAGCCAGGTCGGGTGTCTGATTTGTTTTTAAACTCACGGATTTTGTGAGTATATTTCTGCACCTAGCCAGGATGCGTTATTAAAGTTGTTTAGACTATTGCGCAATCCTTTGTCTTTTATACCCCTTGCTGGAGATAATTACAGGAGACCAGTACAGAAGGAGAAAACATTTTCCAGAGACGGAGTTTCTTCCAGGATCCAGGAGAGACAGAAATACCACGTGGGGTTCGTGTTAACCTGTGAACGTCTGGACCAGAAGAAACACAGATACAGATTCTCTCAACTGCATGCGACCCACCCTAAATCTAGTAAGTGGGCATTTCACTTAGAGTCACATAAGGGAGGACTTCATTGCTGTAAAGTCAATACTGCACAATGTTGTGTCTCTGTTTTTGTCTCACATTATAGAACTACAGCTTGCTGCATAAGAGAGACTTTATTCAACCCAATTTGAGGACAGAGTCCATCATACTAATAGACATTGGAAAAGGACTTCACTCTATTGTCACATATATCCTTTATTTCATATTGAATTGTAATCACAATTTATCATTGTTTGTATGCGCCAGGTATCAAAACACACATCTGTTGAATTTATATTTCATAACTCCAGGGCAAGCCCTATATATGATTATTTTCCATTTGATACAAAATAAGCCCACACTTCTTTGATACTCATGTCTGTGTCATGTTCTAGCCTGCAATACCCATGCTTCCCCAACGGGATTGCTGCTGCTCTGCTAACTCTCTCAAGGAACATTCCAGACCCTGAAACCTGACACATCTGCACCTGTGCTCTACCTCTCAGCCTGCCTATATAAACTTCACCTTCCTGTCTGTCAGTGTCTGTTTATACTTGTTCTTCCAGCTCCTGCTAGACTCCTATGTTTGTTGCTGCTTGTTATGGTCCTGTTCCTTTCTCCTCGTTGCCGTCCTCTGCTTGTGATCCCAACCACGCTATCTTCTGCCTGCCTCTGACCACTGCCTGTGACCCCGACAACGCTACCTGCCGCCTGCCTCTGACCTCCACTTATGCCCTCGACGACACTATCTGCCGCCTGCCTCTGACCGCTTGTGACCCCGACCTCGCTCCGTGCTGTTCCTGCCACTGGGATCACCTCCAGCTGAAGATCAACCCTTGACAGTCTGTCTGTTTCGCTTTCTGGAGATCTTGACGATTAAATATGGGCAATCCTTCCATGGTTAATTTTGTGCGGTGTGAATCTACCAAGGGCACGGCTGTGGGGATGATTCCCATACTGTCTACCACTCGGTTCAGATTCACTATCGTCACCAATCTGGGAGTCTCGACTCTGTGTAAGGATCTGTGCTGCGGGCATACCCGCTGCCAGCGCCTCCTTACCTCTCTTACATGCCGCCCAGGCTCCCCGGTGGCGTACCTCGCTTCTTGCCGCTCCCTCTCCCACTGCCCCCACACTTCCGGGTAGCGCACATCATCCCTACGGGTGCGCGGACCCAGGCTGCCATTTTCTAACGCCGGGCGCCTGACTCTGCCCCCGATGACGCGGCGCACACTCCACGCGCTTCCCTGTCTCTTCCCCGTCAGGTCCACCCCCAGGCCCTTCTCTCCCATCAGGCTCTTCTCCGAGCCGCTCCTCCCCTTGCTGTGACAGGCCCCAGCTACCCAGACACCTTTCCCCTATCAGGTCCTCCCCCGGGCCGCTCCTCCGTTCCTCCCCTTGCTCCTATAGGCCCCAGCTTCCCAAACACTTCCCTCCTATCAGGTCCTTCCTCTGACCACTCCTCCATTCCTCCCCTTCCTCTGATAGGTCCCAACCTCCTATTTAGTCTCCCTTCACCATTACCTCCCTGGCGATTCCATTCCATGACCATTGGCTTACAGACTATACCTACCACCGCTGGAGTTGGCAAGTATGGTACTCTTTCTATTGTTGCTACCCCGATCATCTACGCTACTTCCACACTCCGGCCGTGCCCCCGTTTACTGTTAGGTGTGTGGTATTATCCCTTTCCACCTCAGTCCCGGGGTCTCGTCTGGCTTGTGGGCAGGCTGAGCGTTACACTCTGGATGCAGTGATTTCTTCCCACTGTTTGTTTCCTGGACATTTCTGGGAATTCGAGAACACGTCCACATCAATATTCTGCCGTCCTGGTCGGTACTTCAGGCTTAGTTATATATAGCCAACACAGTTAACCATCTGTGACTCATGGCATCCAATTTAGCAGAGGGTAAGATGTAAGTCAGTGGGTTGTTGTCCATGTGCACCACGATAGGTGCTCCATATAAAGTAGGTAGTCATGTACTTTGTACCCCACTGCTCATTTCAAAGCCAAGTACTCAAGTTTGTGCATGCAAATATTGCCATTCAGGGATACTCCATTTTTAGGAGAGATAGGTCAAAGAGAGGAGGAGGGGTGTTATTTTATATTGCAGACACATTACAATTTACACTGTTAAATTGCCCCCCAAGCCCACGCTCTTTTGAAATTTTAGTTGGCAAAATCTGCCTCCCCTTTTCTAAGCCCATCTTGCTCGCTGGCACCTACTGCCCCCCTAAAGCCCCTCTACAATCCCTGGCTGATATCACCCAGTTTCTTGGCTCCATTTCTTCTCTGAACGAGAAGAGTGAGCTGCTAGTTCTAGGGGATTTCAATTTCAACTGTCTTGACCCTAAAAACCATAAAATCCAGACACAACTCAAGTAACTTAACCTATCACAACTAATTTCCCAACCCACACGGACAAACCTGAAATCGCATAACCATTCCTTGCTAGACTGGATTCTCTCCTCAAACCCCAGCAGAATCCAATCCTCTGGCATCCTTCCGGACATTTTCAGTGACCATGCAATAGTGTACTGTGTAAGGAAAATTAAAACGCCCCATTCAAGCCCTAAAGTTCTCCTCACTAGAACATTTAAAAACTTTAATCCACAACAGTTTCTGGATGACCTTACCAACTGCCCATGGCACAGAATAGATTTAATTCCCGACCCTGATTCTGCACTCGACTATTTCCAATCCGAGTTCTTAAAACTCTGTGATACCCATGCTCCACTATGCAAAATAAGGGTACGGGGGGCCCATCTTCCATGGGTTACAACTGACCTTATTGCACTCTACCAGCTCAGGGATACCTTGTGGAAAAGCTACAAATTAACTGGCCCTACCAAGGATCTCAATCAATACAGATGCTTGCGGAACATGTGCACAAGGCAAACGAGGCACGCAAAAGCACAATATTACTCTGACAATCTCCACCAAAATACATCAAACCCAGCTAACTTCTGGAAGGTTATCAACAATATATTCCAGCCTCCTAACCATCAACAACCAAGTAATATCACTAAGGGGGATATTACTCTGACAAACCCCACTGACATTGCAAAGGCATTCAATGATTACTTTGTGGGGTGTGCCACTAACTTATTAGCGAAACGCAGCCCAAACCACAAACCTGAATCTCATCCTGGGAGTGCCCACATTGCCCCACCCCTTCCCAACACTGCCCACAATTTTCAATTTGGCCCAGTATCCGAAGAGGAGATTACACAAGCGCTTCTCAAATTAAAACTAAGCAGCCAATGTGGACCCGACTTACTACAATCTAGGTTCCAACGACTTGGTGCCCCAGCCATTGCCAAACCAATTGCTTCCATAGTCAACTCTATCCTGTCTGCAGGCCATATCCCTAAGACCTGGAAACTGCCAGAGTTGTCCCAATCTTCAAAAGTGGGGACAAAAACACTGTCTCAAACTACAGACCAATCTCACTTCTCCCAATTCTATCCAAAATCATGGAAAAATGTGTCCACTCCCAATTAAACGACTACTACACCAAGACAAATTTCCCTAGCCAATACCAATCTGGCTTTCGTCCAAACACTCCACCGTAACTGCCCTGCTAAAAGTTTGCAATGAAATCCAGTGTGGAATGGAATGGGGACAACTCACTGGTGCAGTATTCCTAGATTTTGCAAAGGCTTTTGATACAGTTGATCATACTATCCTGCTTAACAAACTCCAGAGCTCTGGAATAGGGAAGCATGCTTTAAACTGGTTTCAGTCCTACCTATCAGGAAGATCCCAACATGTGTCCATCTCAGGCTCTAACTCCAACCCCCTGGATATCACCGGTGGTGTCCTGCAAGGCTCTGTTCTGGGGCCCCTACTCTTCTCAGTGTTCATTAATGATCTTCCTACAGCTTGTAAGGAAGCCTCATTACACATGTATGCAGATGACACAATCCTATATGCACACAGCCATAGCCTCTCTGACCTTCAACACGTACTTCAGTCTGACTTTTTCAGACTCGAAAACTGGATTTCCCAAAACAAACTGTTTTTAAACACTGACAAGACTGTAACAATGGTATTTGGGACCAAGACTAAATTCTTAAAGCTTCCAGCGACTGAGCTCCATATTAGAACCAACACTAACACCACCCTAACTCCTGTTACCAGTTTTAAATACCTGGGCTTATGGTTTGACTCCCACTTAACATTCGGGATGCACATTGATACCCTGACAACCAAGACCTATGCCAAACTAGGGGTACTTTACAGGAACAAATCCTCCCTAAGTCTCCTGGTCAGAAAGCGTATCGCACAGCAGATGCTAATGCCAATTATTGACTATGGAGACATAGTATATGGCACGGCACTTCAAACCCACCTTAGCAAACTTGACACCCTCTACAATTCAATTTGTCATTTTGTTCTCCAATGCAACTACAACACACATCACTGCGAAATGCTCAAAGAACTAGATTGGTCATCACTAGAGTCTAGGCGCAAAGTTCACCTTTCCTGTCTTGCCTTTAAATTATTTATGGGCAAGCTACCCAGCTACCTGAACAAGCTACTCACCCCTACCACATGCAGCACCTATCATCTGAGATCTGACTCCAAAAGACTGTTCATGGTCCCATGGCTCAACAAAGTATCCGGCCGTTCCTCCTTCTCTTACCGTGCACCCCAAAACTGGAACAACCTACCAGAGACTCTCACATCCACCACCAGTTTAAGTTCTTTCAAATCTAAGGCTGTCTCACATTTTTATCTGGTCTGTAACTGTTACATACACCCATAACATATATTTTCTTTAACTGTGCATGCAATGTCTTGTATATAATGTATACCCTGTTCATTTATGTAACTGTATTTGTAACCATGTATTATTTGTCTTAACTCTGTGCCCAGGACATACTTGAAAACGAGAGGTAACTCTTAATGTATTACTTCCTGGTAAAATATTTTATAAATAAATAAATAATAGTTCTTCTTGGAAGGTGCCTTGAATGCTAATGAATGCTACCAGTCGAAAGCCCTTCAGGATGCTACCGCCCCCCCACCCCCCTCTCCCGCTCTAGCAGTGTAGCGCGACCCGGAACTTCCGGTGTCTGCTGCTAGAGCGCGCATCCCTCGCGCTTCTCCCTGCTGCCATCTCTGCTGCTGCCGCCGCCACCATCAGGTAACATGGGGGGGTAGTTCATCCATGAGGGGCTGGGGGGGCTGCTGAAATGGGCTGTGGGTTTGCTGAAATGGGCAGGGGGCTGTAGAAATGGGTTGGGGGCCGCTGAAATGGGTTGGGGGGCTGCTGAAATGGTCTGTGGGGCTGCTGAAATGGGCTGGGGGCGGCTGAAATGGGCAGGGGGCTGCTGAAATGGGTTGGGGCTCCTTAAATGGGCTGGGGATCTGCTGAAATGGGTTGGGGTGGCTGAAGAAATGGGTTGGGAGGGTTGGTGAAATGGATTGGGGGGGCTGCTAAAATGGGTTGGGGGGGAGAGATGTGAGGTGCAGGGGGGGAGAGAGATGTGAGGTGCAGGGGAGGAGAGATGTGAGGTGCAGGGGGGGAGAGATGTGAGGTGCAGGGGGGGAGAGAGATGTGAGGTGCAGGGGTAGAGAGATGTGAGGTGCAGGGGGGAGAGAGATGTGGTGTGCAGGGGGTGGGATGTGTGTGGTGTGCAGGGGGGGTTTTTTGTGTATGGGTGAGGGGGAGAGATGGGGGTATGAGAGATCGATGGGGAGTCTCGCAAAGGTTGATGATGGGGTTTTTGGGGGGATATATGAGGATGATGATGAAGGGTGCTGGGGTAGATATGAGGATGAGGATGATGATGAAGGGTCCTGGGGTAGATATATGAGGATGATGATAATGATGATGATTTTACCCGTGCGGCCCCAAACTTTTTTCCTTGGAGCAGTTCGGCCCTTCTCACTGTACAAGTTGTGCAGGCCTGCAGTAGTGCTACATACAACGCTGCCCTAGAGGGAAAGCGAAAAATAATCATAGATCTGCAACCTATGCTGACAGAGGATGAAACATTAAAATACATCTTCCCCAAACCACCCATCCATGCAAACATCAGACAGAAGTTAGTTAACAGAAAACTTCATAAGGATTTCAAGGATACTGAGAATGGTACAAAATCATGCAACATCACTCACTGCAAATGTTGTAAACAAACATACATGCCAAGACCCACAGCCAGTCAAAAGCATCGAACACTCAATGTAAAATAATTATTTTGCTGCACATCCAGGAATGTGGTATACATTATTCAATGCAGTAATTGTGACCAAAGATGCTACATTGGTGAAACCAGCCAAAAATTCAAGCCAAAATGAACCTACACAGACACACAACACACCATGAAGAAGGAAGATACTGCACTCCAGTGGGACACCACTTCTCACAGCCAGATCATTCAATACATTATTTAAAAATCCAAATCCGCATTGGAATGTTTAAAAGGCCTGACTGGAAAACATTTGAACTCAAAATGATAATGCCCTTTGACACTAAACCAAGAGGACTTAATGCTCCTATGGGGGTTTTAATACACTTTCATAATTTTGTTAATGTTTCTCCCTGCCTGTTAATTGTATGTAACGGGTTTTCTGGACTAGCCTGACCCACCCAATCTCATATTGGCCCCTGTGGTCTAACCAGTCCCCATTACAGTGTGATGTCTGGTGGTGCACCTGTTGGCAACAGGACTCCTGAGTCTCCCGCATGATGTTGTGTTGGGGATTGCCAACCCAGACAGGCAGCTGAGGTAGTGTGCTTGAGTCCTACCTAGATCCAGTGCAGCGCCTCCACCTCATCAGGATCCCTGCTGTCGCGTGGGGATGGTCCTGGTGAGGAACTCCTCCGTGGTGCTTCTCTCTGTGCAATTACTCCACACTTACACACGAGAGTATATTTCAACAGGGTCATCTTTATTAGTACGGTGGGCCAACTGCCCTCCACAATGGGTGAATTTAGCCCTCCATTGTTCACCGTACTTCCCTTTGAAAGGTATAGTCCTCCTAATGTAGGGATTCCCTATCCCCGCAGGGATACCTCACCTGTGACCAGGTCCCTGGTCACAGTTCCAAACACTGTCCTTCCAACAGCTTCTTAACTCCTCTATAACTCCGCCAACACACTCTCTCTACTACCTAACTTTTGATCAGTGCCGTGCCTTATGTATCCTCTGGGGGCTGACACAACTCTGACATCACTAACTGTGGAGTCAGAGCCTGTGACCACTCCCATCCATACATAGGGCACCTCACCAGGGTGTGAGGGCAAACCTCCATGATTACTGCTGGCATGCCCATAACTTACCAGGCCTTACTGTCAGCAGGAGAGATGACTGCAGCCATTTTAAAGCATGGCTACATTCTCCCCCTGGTGAATCCCACCGACCCCGGCTGGGACCTAAATTTGAAATACCTTTCCTCAGGAAGCACTGTAAAATGGAACATACACATTATTAGCATAACATCAGATTATGAAACAATAATATATCACATCGCGCCAAGCACGCCCTGACCAGCAGCCACGAACTCGCGCAATGCTACCCAGTACCTCCTAATAATAGTGCCGGGGATCGGGTTTCTTAACCTCCCGACCCCCCATGTCCAGTACAGTCATGCTGTAACAGCGCGGCAAACCCCTCTCAGGCCGGTACATCACCTTGTGCTTATAAACACTTCGCCCGATACTCCATACCCTTATGAGGTGTTCTATCCGTTCCTCCGCCTTACTGCCAGTAATGGCACCCCCCTTGTTGACCATGTACTCCTCTATGGTCTCCCTTAACCATTGGTCCCTGTTATCCTCAATCTCCTGCATGAGGGGTTCTGGGACGTACGGGTACTCCAATCCATGGGAGTACTTATATTTTGCGGTAATGGCCCTTTCAGCCCGACTACACCTTGTTAAATTGGCGTTCCCCGCTCTCCCTGGTAATACCCAGGACAAGGGCTCATCTGGGTCCACAGGGTCTGATAGTATATCAGGACCCATTGGTTCGATCTCGTTCCGGCCTATCAGGAACCACCTAAACTGTAACTCTTTTTTCCTCTCGGCGGGCGTGAACTCCCCCTTAGCCCACCAGTAATCCACCACATCGTCTTTCTCTAATAGGAACCGCGTGCGGTCCATCCACCCCACATATCCCTCAAATAAGGGCGCCCACCAACGGGTCTCCCTAGGCCTCTCGGGCCCAGACTCTAGAGAGTCTCCCTCATCGGTACCCCCCCAAGAGCATACCCCAGAGGTCCCCGCGGAACGGGGTCTGGACCACCTTTCTTGTTTCGGTGCCTCCTCAGACTGTACATCAGCCTCTTCAGGCACCCATCGAGATTTTGACACTTGCCCCAATTGTCCTCCACCCCCTGAAGCACCCTCTGAGGCAAAGCTGCCTAGTCTCTCCCCAGTCCGGTTCTCACCAACCCCCAAGGACCCTTCCGACACCCCCAAGCTGGACGAGGATCCCCGGGAACAGGTGACTGGGGCAGGGGCATTATCTAGGGCGTGGGGTTGGGCATAGGGGTATGCGGTTGGCAGCCGCGGGGTTCCGACCCGCTCGCCGTTATTGGATTGTCCCGTACCACTGAGCGGTGATACCGCCGGCTGCGTCTCACCCTCCTCAGTCTGTCGCTTGCCCCTAGTCTTCTTAGTCGATCGGGAACCACTGCCCGATCGCTGACGCATTTGTGATCTCCTTCCGATTGCTCCGCTGCCTCCGCCAGAACCGACGTCATCACCGGATGTGGAGGTGCCGCCATCTTGGGGTGGACACCCATGCGGGATCTCTTCCTCCACGAGGATATCCGGAAGTCCGCCCGCACCCACGTGCGCCATCCTGGCCTAGCACGGCCTCACCTCCTCTAGCGGTGGCACCGGAGCCTGGCAAGAACAGGGACTATACTTACCAGTCCGCAGGGTGGGCGTGGATCGCCCGTTGCCACTGGACCCGCCGGTCCCGGGAATGGATGGGCTCCGCCTTTCAGGCCTCCTCTCCACCGGTGACACTCGACTCCTCCCACTGTCACTCCCGGTAAGTGGTCTTTTTACTCCATTTCCTCCGCAGGACACCGCCACTGGCCAAACCAGAGTACTAGAGAGTTCTTTGGGTCCCTCGTCCGAGGAACCCACATTAAAGGTACTTGGGGTCGCCGATCGTGGCAACCGCCTTCTCTTCTCCCGGTCAGTTGCCTGACCGATCGGTCCATGCTCGTCGGACCCAGTCGTGTTAACCGGCTCCGATCCCCATTCTCCGGGATCTGCACTCTTGGTCCACAGTGCACCGGGGGACTCGGCGGACAGCCTAGCCGTATCCCCCGTTGGGTCATTGGTCTGGATTGGCACAAATGTGGGCATAGGCCACAGGTATTGTGTGCCACACTGGGGACAGCGCGCCGCTGTGCCCATGGTGCCGCCGGGCAGTCTGCATTGCAGGCAGAGGCCCACCGCCGTCTCCGCGGCCCCTACGTGTATCACCAGTACCCCCCCTGGTACTGCATAGGGCTGGGTAGACACCATTTTGTTCACGTCTGGGGAGCAGGCCATTGTCTTGGTGGAAGCCACTTTCAACACTGGTCTGTTCTGGAAGCTGGTTCCGCGTGAGTGATCAACAGGGGTTGGATTGTCAGCCACTCCTTGGTTCAGCTCCTCCCTTGTCTGACACAATTGGAATCCACCCCCAGTAGTAGTGATTATGGGCGGGTCCCACAATGGAATAGGATGTCCTTTAATTGAGGCCGCACCTCTTTCAGTCCTAGAGGGCGCGGCCACAGCTTTCGCGCCCTTATCCCCCACTGGGTGGGGTTCTTCTTTTAGCGCCAATTCCAGCCGTTTCCTTGCAGCTGCCTTGCGTGCAAAGTACCCTTCCTTTCCGTACACAACACCAGCTGCAGGGACTACTTTTGGTAGCAGCGCTGTTGCCTCATCAGCGCTTCGCTCCGCGGGATTCATACCCACAGGGCATAGTTGGAAACCACTCCCCCTGGTTGAGATTAGGGGAGGGTCACACAGGCTAATCGGTTGGCTCAGCACTGGGGCTGAGGGAGTTACTGTCCATGAAGGCGCGGCCGCAGCTTTCGCGCCATACACCCCAGGCGGGCGGGGATCTCCTGTTGGCGCTGCTTCTGGCCAATTCCTTGCAATCTTTACATCTGTAGAATTGTCTGCAATCGGCCCACGCGGTCTCCCAGGGAAGCGGGAACCGCCATTTTGGGTCGCACTGTCAGTCTGGTCAATGAATGAGGTAGCGTTCATATGTTTGTATGCCGACTGACAGTCACTCTCACTGTGTTCTCCTCCTGTTATAACAATGTCCTCAACACAGTCCTCCAGGGTAGCGCCTCGGTGTCCTAGACAGGACCAAAACGGGGCGGCCACGGCTCTTACTCCACTCCATAGCAGGCTCGTGACAGACATATCGGTAACAGCTTGCTCTTCAGCGGGGCGCACGCCAGGTGTGCTCTCCCCATCAGCCTCCGGTCGCCAATTTGGACTATCCGCACCGCGCAGATCCTCCATTCTTGCGGTCGCCATTTTCTCGCTGTACTTAATAGTATTGTACATGGGGCTCCTCTCTGTGGGGCAGCCACCACACCGGCACAATAAAGATTTCCCTGATGCACCACCATGTGTACCTAATGTAGGCTGGACTTGTGTATGCACTACCTCAGGCTAGGCTCACTCTCTCAGTGTCTGCTGTATCTCCTTCCTCCCAGTCTGTGCTCCCTTCGGTAAGTGGTCTGGAATGGGCTAGAGTACTCTGGGGCTTCCATGCAGTACTGGGGCGTCTACCTATCTTGGTTAGCCTAGCGCAGACCCTCTCCAGGATTCCTGACCACGTTAACAGGCTATCCCTTTAGGCATCCTACCAGCTAGCACTGCCTCAAGGTGACTAGGACAGCTATAGCCTGGCTCCAAACCCCCAACTCCTTTCAGGCCCCTAGGTCGTCCCTGCGAACTGACAAACTCCATCAGCCCCCTGACTACCCCTAGGTCCGTCCCAACGCAGCACAAAGTGGCAGCAGACACTCTCCCTGTTTCCAAGTGACCTAGCAAAAGCCTGTCCTGTTGACAGGTCTATCTCAGCAGCGCCTCCAAATGTAACGGGTTTTCTGGACTAGCCTGACCCACCCAATCTCATATTGGCCCCTGTGGTCTAACCAGTCCCCATTACAGTGTGATGTCTGGTGGTGTACCTGTTGGCAACAGGAATCCTGAGTCTCCCGCATGATGTTGTGTTGGGGATTGCCAACCCAGACAGGCAGCTGAGGTAGTGTGCTTGAGTCCTACCTAGATCCAGTGCAGTGCCTCCACCTCATCAGGATCCCTGCTGTCGCGTGGGGATGGTCCTGGTGAGGAACTCCTCCATGGTGCTTCTCTCTGTGCCATTACTCCACACTTACACACGAGAGTATATTTCAACAGGGTCATCTTTATTAGTACGGTGGGCCAGCTGCCCTCCACAATGGGTGAATTTAGCCCTCCATTGTTCACCGTACTTCCCTTTGAAAGGTATAGTCCTCCTAATGTAGGGATTCCCTATCCCGCAGGGATACCTCACCTGTGACCAGGTCCCTGGTCACAGTTCCAAACACTGTCCTTCCAACAGCTTCTTAACTCCTCTATAACTCCGCCAACACACTCTCTCTACTACCTAACATTTGATCAGTGCCGTGCCTTATGTATCCTCTGGGGGCTGACACAACTCTGACATCACTAACCGTGGAGTCAGAGCCTGTGACCACTCCCATCCATACATAGGGCACCTCACCAGGGTGTGAGGGCAAACCTCCATGATTACTGCTGGCATGCCCATAACTTACCAGGCCTTACTGTCAGCAGGAGAGATGACTACAGCCATTTTACAGCATGGCTACATGTACAATTAACCCCCTCACCCCTCTGCACCATCACCCTCCCCCCCCACCCTCTGCACAATGCTAATGGATTTATGGTCCCATGTCTCAATGTCCCTTTCATTTATGTTGTAACGGATTTTCTGGCCTAGCCTGACCCACCCAATCTCACATTGGCCCCTGTGGTCTAACCAGCCCCCATTACAGTGTAGTGTCTGGTGGTGCACCTGTTGGCAACAGGACTCCTGAGTCTCCCGCATGATGTTGTGTTGGGGATTGCCAACACAGACAGGCAGCTGAGGTAGTGTGCATGAGTCCAACCTATATCCAGTGCAGCACCTCCACCTCATCAGGATCCCAGCGTCCGCTTGTGGATGGTCCTGGTGAGGAACTCCTCTGTGGTGCACTCCTCTGCGTAATCACTCCACACTTACACACGAGGGTATGAGTTAACAAGATCATCTTTATTGACTTGCGGCGGGCCAGCTGCCCCTCACAGTGGGTGTATTTAGCCTCTCATGTTCACCGCACTTCCCTTTGAAAGGTGTCCTTTCCCAATTTGGTGGATTCCCTATCTCCCCTCAGGGAGATAGTACCTGTGCCAGGTCCCTGGTCACAGTCTTATAAGCTGTCTCCTCCCAAGCCTGTACTCAGGATTCTTGACTCTCCGACCCCCCATGTCCAGGACGGTCACACTATAATCGCGTGGCAACCCCCTTTCAGGTCGATACACCACTTTGTGTTTATAGACATTCCTGCCTATACTCCACACCCGCATAAGGTGCGCTATCGTCTCCTCAGCTCTGCTGCCCTTAATGGCACCCCCTTTATTGACCATATATTCCTCTATGGTCTCTCGCAACCATCTGTCCCTATTGTCCTCGATCTCCTGCATGAGGGGTTCTGGAACGTAGGGATATTCCAAGCCATGGGAGTACTTGTACTTGGCGGTAATAGCCCTCTCGGCCTGGCTACACCTTGTTAAGTTGGCATTCCCTGCTCTCCCTGGTAACACCCAAGACAGGGGTTCGTCTGGGTCCACGGGGTCTGTCAGTATACTGGGACCCTTGGGCTTTACACTGCCGTGGCAGATTTGAAACCACCGCTCCTGCATCTCCTTTTGCCGTTTCTCCGGCGAAAATTCCCCCTTAGCCCACCAGTAATCCACTACATCCTCCCTTTGTAGTAGGAACTGAGGTCCATCACCCCACATAACCCTCGAATAATGGGGCCCACCACCGGGTCTCCCTAACCTTCTCAGGCTCGGATTCTAGGGATTCTCCCTCCTCTGTGTCCCCCCAGGAAGACACCCCTGATGTCCCAGTAGCTCGGGACTTCGGCCACCCCACTCGTTTTGGCCTTTCTTCTAACTTTATGAAGACACTCCCCCGTGGGAGGCAGGAACGGCGCGCAGCCCAAAATGAAACCGCAGCAGGCAATGGTGATGAAGCACACGATTTATTCAAACATCAGGGTAAAAGAGTCTGGCGGATCCTCTTACGCGTTTCAGCCCGTGGGGCCTTTTTCAAACTCAAACTCTTTGAAAAAACTCTTTGAAAAACTCTTTGAAAAAGGCCCCACGGGCTGAAACGCATAAGAGGATCCGCCAGACTCTTTTACCCTGATGTTTGAATAAATCGTGTGCTTCATCACCATTGCCTGCTGCGGTTTCATTTTGGGCTGCGCGCCGTTCCTGCCTCCCACGGGGGGAGTGTCTTCATGCTGCAGATCTTCACTGGCTGCGCGCCGGACGGCTGCTGTTCCTGTCATTCCAGGACATAGAGGGATACATCTGATGCGAGCAGAGCCAAGTTTGCAACCGGTTCTCAGATTGCCGGTGCTGCTGTTTATTCTTACTACTGGCCTCCCATCACTTTTCAGAACCGTGAGTCTACAATTACAATTTCACTGGTGCTCTAAGGAGAGCTATTTGTTTATTGCTAAGACTGTGTCAATCGGTTGTTTTGGGATCTGGTCAGCATTACATTTACCTATTATCAGGATGCAGCTGTCTTCTATAGACTCTTGGAAGTGCCTGGATAGTTAACCTCTTGGTTACCTGGTTTCATATATTCTTCTAACTTTACAATAGCCACGCTCGGGCTCCAACTAGATGTAGATGCCTCCCCCGAATAGCCTCCACCCACCGACCCATCGTCGGACGTATAACTCGCCAGTCTCTCCCCAGTCCGTTCCTCACCGGTTCCCTGGGACCCTCCCGACATTCCCAAACTGGACGTGGACCCACGGGAAAAGGTGACTGGGACAGGGGCCTTATCTAGGGCATGGGTTTGGGCGTACAACGGGCAAATGGTATCCGCGGGGTTCCGACCCGCTCTCTACCCTTAGATTGTCCAGTATCACTGCGAGGACTCTCCGCTGGCTGAGCCTCACCCTTCTCGACTCTCCTCGCAGCCTGCCAGCTCTTTGTTGTCACAGGTGATCGGGAAGCACTGCCCGATCGCCGAGGCGTTGTTGTCATCTCTCCGGTCGTTCCGCTACCCCCGCCGGAAGTGACGTCATCACCGGAACCGGAAACTCCGCCATCTTGAGATGGATCCCCATGCGGGATCTCTTCCTCCAGGACGACGTCCGGAAGTTCCGCTGCCTTCTCTGGTGCTGCCTGGGCCTGACACCGCCTCTCCTCCCCGGATGCCGTCACCAGAGCCTGGTAAGTACAAGGGCTGCTCTTACCGCTCCGCAGGGTGGGCGTGGATCGCCCGTCACCGCTGGACCCGCCGGTCCCAGGAATGGAAGGACTTCGCCTCTCGGCTTCCGCTTCACTGGCGACACCCGACTCCTCTCACCGATACTCCCGGTAAGTGGTAGTTTCCTCCCATTTTCTCCACAGGATACTGCCACAGGCCGGATCACCGAACTGGACGACACTCTGGGTTCCTCATCGGAGGAATCCGCTTCCACTCTGCTCGGGATCACCGTTCGTGGCGACCTCCTTTTAGTCTCTCGATCGGTACGCTGACCGACTGCTACTTTCTCCTGGGGCTCGGCCTTAACAACCGGCCCCGATCCCCATTCTCCGGGATCCGCACTTTCTTTCCACAGTGCACCGGGGGACCCGGCGAACAGCCTAGCCGTATCCCCCGCGGGTTTGATAGTCTGGATGGGCACAAATGTAGGCATAGGCCACAAGTACTGTGTGCCACATTGGGGATAGCGTGCCGCCGTGCCCACGGTACCGCCGGGTAGCCTGCATTGTAGACAGAGGCCCACCACAGTCTCGGTGCCCGCCACCCGAATCACCAGTAAGCCTCCTGGTACTAAATATGGCTGGGTAGATACCATGGCAGTCGCTTCTTGGGGACAGGCCATTGTCTTAGTAGGAGACACTTGCAGCAACAGTCTGTTCTGTAAGCTTGCTCCGCGCGACTGACAAGCGGGGGTTGAGTTGCCAGCCACTCCCTTGACCAGCTCCACCCTCATCTGACACAGCTGGAAACCACACCCACTAGTAGCAATTATGGGCGGGTCCCACAGCTCGATAGGATGTCCTTAAATTGAGGCCGCACCTTTCACAGTCCTGGAGGGCGCGGCCACAGCTTTCGCGCCATTACCCCCAACAGGGTGGGGTTCTTTCTTTGGCGCCAATCACGGCCAACTGTCTGCAATTTCTGCAATTGCAGAATTCTCTGCAACGAGCCCACGCGGTCTCCCAGGGAAGCGGGAGCCGCCATCTTGGTTTGCTTTTCCAATCACTTTAGCTACTGAGGTAGCTTTTTGTATAGCGCTCACCGACTGGCAAGCAGATTCTTAATTTCCACCACACATTACGACAATGTCCTCAGCACTGTCCTCCAGGGTAGTACCCTGCGGTCCTAGGCAGGACCAAAACGGTGCGGCCACAGCCTTAGCACCACTCCACAGCAGGCTCGTGAAAGTCATTTCCTTAGCATGCTCTTCACCCGCACACACGCCATGTGCGCTCTCTACATTATCCTCCGTCCGCCATCTTGGACCTTCCACACTGCGCGGATCCTCCATTCTTGCGGTCACCATTCTTTCACTGTACTTAGAATTATTGTACATGGAGCTCCTCTCTGCGGGGCAGCTACCACACCGGTACAATAAAGATTACCTTGATGCACCACCTTGTGTACCTAATGTAGGCTGGACTCGTGTTTGCACTACCTCAGGCTTGGCTCACTCTATCTGTGTCTGCTGTATCTCCTTCCTCCCAGTCTGTGCTCCCTTTGGTAAGTGGTTTGGAATGGGCTAGAGTACTCTGGCTCTTCCATGCAGTACTTGGGTGTCTACCTACTGTTGGCTAGCCTAGCGCAGACCCTCTCCAGAATTCCTGACCACGTTAACAGGCTATCCCTTTAGGCATCCTACCAACTAGCACTGACTCAAGGTGACTAGAACAGCTATAGCCCGGCTCCAAACCCCGAACTCCTTTCAGGCCCCTAGGTCGTCCCTGCGAACTGACAAACTCCATCAGCCCCCTGACTACCCCTAGGTCCGTCCCAACACAGCACAAAGTGGCAGCAGACACTCTCCCTGTTTCCAAGTGACCTAGAAAAAGCCTGTCCTGTTGACAGGTATCTCAGCAGCGCCTCCAAATGTAACGGATTTTCTGGCCTAGCCTGACCCACCCAATCTCACATTGTACCCTGTGGTCTAACCAGCCCCCATTACAGTGTAGTGTCTGGTGGTGCACCTGTTGGCAAAAGGACTCCTGAGTCTCCCGCATGATGTTGTGTGGGGATTTCCAACCCAGACAGGCAGCTTAGGTAGTGTGCATGAGTCCTACCTATATCCAGTGCAGAGCCTCCACCTCATCAGGATCCCAGCATCCGCTTGTGGATGGTCCTGGTGAGGAACTCCTCTGTGGTGCACTCCTCTGTGTAATCACTCCACACTTACACACGAGGGTATGAGTTAACAAGATCATCTTTATTGACTTGCGGCGGGCCAGCTGCCCCTCACAGTGGGTGTATTTAGCCTCTCATGTTCACCGCACTTCCCTTTGAAAGGTGTCCTTTCCCAATTTGGTGGATTCCCTATCTCCCCTCAGGGAGATAGTCCCTGTGCCAGGTCCCTGGTCACAGTCTTATAAACTGTCTCCTCCCAAGCCTGTACTCAGACTTGCTCCTTTATTCATAACCTCTGAACCACCTTTCAACAACTTAGCAACAACCTAACTTTTTGAGCAGTGCTGTGCCTTATGTATCCTCTGGGGGCTGGCACAACTCTGACATCACTAATCATGGATTCAGAACATGTGACTACTCCCATCCATACATAGGGCACCTCACCAGGGTGTGAGGGCAAACCTCCATAATTTCTGCTGGCATGCCCATAACTTACCAGGCCTTACTGTCAGCAGGAGAGATGACTGTAGCCATTTTACAGCATGGTTACAATGTATTGCCCTGTCTATTTATTCATTCTCTGGATTATCTGCCTTAGATTGTTATCTTGTTTTCTTTACATCTGTGTTAAACTCGTGGAATCTCTGTAAATCAGTATTGCTCAACCTGAGGAAGAGAGAGAATTCTTGATAGTTTGTCTTATAATATCAATTGTTAGTCCAAATAAAAAAGGTATCACCTAATGCTGGAGTACTCATTTAATTTTCATTTCACATCCTTCTCCCCTGATGCACCCCCAGGTCACACTGCTGATGGTCCTACATGCTCTCCACATTTCTCACTATCGT
The DNA here is from genome assembly GCF_040206685.1 of Ascaphus truei. NCBI lineage: Eukaryota > Metazoa > Chordata > Amphibia > Anura > Ascaphidae > Ascaphus > Ascaphus truei. The sequence continues at coordinate 209,904,535 of NC_134483.1, read as the reverse complement.
TTAATCCTTGTATTGCCCTGTCTCTTTTTGACCATTCCTTTTGCCATGAATTCAACACATCTTCTGTCTTAGATTATCTTGTTTGTTTTTTTACATCTGTGTTAAACTCATGGAATCGCCGTAAATCAGTATGGCTAACCTGAGGAAGACAGCAGAACTTTCAAATGCTTGTCATATAATATCATTTAATATCTCATCATTAACTCTGCTGTACTGCAACTGAACTAACACAGCTATTGTTACTTAATTCAATGATTAAAAAGAGAGAGAGATCTTGAGATAAGAAGATTAATAGGAGATGTAGATCATAAGAAGACTCAGCGGGTTTAGAACATGCTATTTTTCTTAGTTGGAAATGACTAGGATGAAGAAAGCATGAGAACAAATACTAATTTTGAATAGGGAATAGAATTGAATTTCCAGATAAAAAAATGTAATTCTTTTTAAATTGCCAAGATCAGGACATTATCAAATCAGGGTCTTTTCAATCTACCATGAAAATCCCAAATGTGGTGATGAGTTTCTGGGTTCTTGCCATGATTGCCATATATTGTATCAGTCATCAATCTGTCAAGACTTTAAGAATGGCAGTATCAGGAACTGTATTATCTTTATTTAAACCTACTATCACTACTTCTATTACAGATTGAGCACTTCAAATGTTATTAACTTGAACCTTTTGTAGCCATGCCACCTTTAGTTACTAACCTGCGCTACTCCTGGCAGTAAGCCCTGCTAGAATCAGGCTGCCAGTAGTCAACATGGGGTTTTCCCCCTCCTTGATGCTGCACTAGAGAGATAGTGGGAGGCGGTGACATCAGGCCTGAGCATGTCCAATCATGGGATAGACCTGGTGCCCTCCTCCTGGCTGTACTTAAGGGCAGTACCACCCCAAATTTAGTAGTGCCTCTCCTCACTGAGAGAGGCAGGTCGCACACAGGGAGCTTGAGATTGTGGCCTTCCCTGTTTCTCTTCCCCTTGGGGGAGAGCGAGTACCTTCCCCTTGGGGGAGTACCTATACCCTGAGTCCTGATAGGGGAGTCGAGAAGAGCTAGGACAGCTGCAGGGTCCCTGACCTGTAGTGGTAGTTCATGACCATCCTCAAGTTGACCATCCCAGAGACTGCAGTGGGCAAATATCTGGCTTGTTCCTGTACTGCACTGACCAAGAGAATAAACCGTTCCTGTTGTTATACTCCCGCCTAGTGTGTGATTTTACTGGGGGGGGGAGAGGTGATAGTTCTACTGTAGGAGATCATGTTCATCTATCTGGAGCCTACAGAAGATGGAGGCGCTGCACTGCTAGAGAACCATGTGAGTAATGTACCGCAGAAACTTGATCCTGTGTCCCCACTACAACCGGCAGAAAGCTCAGCCCTCCTGTTACCAGCAGGTATCATGCACCACACGACCAGTAATAGCCAAGTCTCCCACCGGGTAGGGGAAACACTGTTACACTTTTATAGTTAGTCAAGGTTTTTTTTTTATAAATTCTTTATTTATTGGGTATCTCAAAAAACATACAAAATGTAAAAAATCCGCTAGACTGCAAAAGTTACCGGCCTATATCATTAATTAACACTGATGTTAAATTATACGCTAAATTATTGGCCAATAGACTTAGTCTCATCCTACCCAGACTTATACACCCAGATCAAGTCGGATTTATCAAGGGCCGGCAAGCAGCGGATAATACTCGACGATTTATTGATCTGTTGGATTTGGCAAATAGTAAGGCAACTCAAAGCATGTTGTTAAGTCTGGATGCAGAAAAAGCTTTCGATAGGATAGACTGGCCATATTTAAAAGAGACGCTTGCGACATTTGGCTTTGGAGATCGGGTGAGTGAGGCGATTCTATCGCTGTACTCTGGCCCCACCGCCAGGGTCATACACCAAGGCTACCCCTCTCTGCCATTCCAAATAAAGAGTGGCACGAGACAGGGCTGCCCATTATCCCCGCTTTTATTTGCCCTATGTATCGAACCACTGGCGGCACAAATCAGAGGAAACCCAGACATCTCAGGGTTAAACGCATACTCCCAGACCCATAAAGCGGCCCTGTATGCGGATGACATCCTCTTGATTATCACAAAACCCCTTACATCCCTACCAAACCTCTTCGACCTACTAGATCGATTTTCTAAGGTCTCCGGCTTCAAAATCAATCATTCCAAATCGGAAGCCCTCAACATCAACCTCCCTAGACACATGGAGAAATTACTAAAATTAAATTTCAAATTTAATTGGCAACAAAACCACATAAAATACCTGGGTGTCCACATCACCAAAACTGTAAAAGACGTGTACAATGCAAATTACCCTAACCTGATTCGGACCTTAAAATCTGATTTACGGAAGTGGACATCCAAAAGGATATCCTGGATTGGACGTAAACATAGTGTCAAAATGAATTTACTCCCCTGTTTATTATAGCTCTTCCAAACTCTCCCAGTGCCACTCAATTGGAGGGACTTGCACTCACTTCAATCTGAAATATCCAAATTCATCTGGGGAGGTAAAAAACCGAGAGTAAGTAAATTAAATATGAAAAGATCTGTGGCGGCGGGCGGCCTGGCTGTACCCTGCCTGGTATCATATTACAAGGCGGCACAATTAAGTCAGATTGTACAATGGCATTCTAACCCAAAATTAAAGAGATGGGTGGAATTAGAAAATGCTGCATGTGCACCTCTGGAACTGAGCAGCTTAATTTGGTTACCTAAAACGGCGCGAAAATTTACCGCCATGCCGCTCTCCTCGATGACCAACCCAGTGTCAATTTGGGAGTCTACGAAATTTCGGCATTCCCTTACGACAAAAAATTCTATGGCAACACCCATTTGGAATAACCCTGATTTCGCTCCAGGTCTATCAGTCAGTAATATCTCAATCTGGAGACAGAGGGGCTACAATCGGATTAGAGATCTGGAGGGTCACGACAGAAAAATCAAAACATTCGACCATATCAGGGAAGAAAAAGAGATCCCTCACTCAGAATTCTTTAGATACCTCCAGATCAGGGCATTTTATAACAAACTTGCCCCATACCCCCTATTAACATCTTTCGAAAAGCTCTGTCTGGCTGAGACCGACACGAAGGGACTTACATCTCAGCTATACGGAGAAGTGATCAGTTCTGGTGAACATGAGCAGCAGATACCCTCATTCCGTTCTCAATGGGAAACAGATCTGGGAGAAAACTTAGAAGATGAAGAATGGAGCGCCATATATATGGCCACAGCGAAGAGCTCCATATGCACCACGCTCAAGGAGAACGCATATAAAGTCCTAATGCGATGGTACCTCACCCCACTGAAATTATCAAGGTTTGTGCCGGGTTCCTCTCCCCTGTGCTCCCGCCAGTGCGGAGGAACAGCCGACCTGTTACATACAGTATGCTGTGGTCTTGTCCACGGATCTCTCCACTGTGGGAGGCGATTAGACATTGGATACAGAGACTGTTCGATCTCACCATTCCCCCAGACCCGTGGTTGTTCCTACTGAACAGGCCATTGACGGGCCTTCCCAAAACAAATAACAAACTAATTGCCCATTTTGCAATTGCAACGCGGTGCGAGATCGCAGCATTATGGAAACAATCTGATATTCCAACCATCCCAAAGATTCGGAATCGAATTTGGTTCATTTGCCAGATGGAAAAATTAACGAGTTTAGTTAATGATACTGGTGACAATTTTCTAAAAGTCTGGATGCCTTGGCTGGCACAGACAGATATCCCGGGGATTGAGAGGTCCTCAATATGGCTCTAATAACAGTAGGTACGTTCTCCTTGGGAGGGACTTACAGGAAGTATTCTATTCACCCAGGACCCCTTATAGCAGCATTATAACATAAGTAATAAGAGAGACGACTCAGCTTGCAAACATATGTGATGCTTAGCACGGAGCCACGTGTCGCACCTACTACCAACGCACTCCCCCTACCTCACCCCCAACCTACCCCTTTCCCCTCCCCATCCCGCCTCAACCTTCCTTTTTTTTTTTTCTGTGAGTATGTATTGTCTCCCCTTTTAAGTTGAGTTATATGTGTCTGTTTGTCCATTTAAGTAGAGTCGGCTTGGACTATATAGTCCACACCAAAGTACCCAGAAGACCGGGTCCCGAAGCACAGCAGGGCCTCGTTGTTACTTATATAATTGTTAAAATATTGTTTGCATACAAGACAAAAGTATTCTGTAATGTATTTTATGCTGTCTTGATTCAATAAAATTTAAGTTATAAAAAAAAAAAAAAATGTAAAAAATAAAGAAAAAGCAATGTTAAGCTGAGTCCCCGGTGGTCAAGGCAGCACATGCAACGGCGTGTGTGCCCAACACCAGACACTCACCTCAATCAGGCAAGCCCCAGTGGTTTCTGTTGTTGTGACTCACGAAGCGCGTCGGCGCATCAGCCAGCAGGGAAGACAAGAATTTTCTCTTCCCGTGCAGCGACGCGATGCCAGGGCAGATCGGGTGGACAAATAGGGAGTGTGCTGTGCATTGTCATGGCCGCGCCCCCCTGCGCCTCCCCCTAGACCGCACAACACGGCTTTCACATGTGCACACGACGCCAGGCCGCCAGGCGCGCATGCTGCAGGAAACACTGGGGCCATAGCCTTAGGCATTACCATGAAGTAGTAAGTCATACTACCAGATAACAGACCCGTGAAGCATTTTTCACATTTCAAATTTAACAAAATATTGTTAGAAAACAATTGATAATAAATCTATAATTACAATATGTAGAAATATAATGAAATTATAATGCTGTGGAGATGCAATGTGTGGTTGCTTTAAATTAACTAGTTGGGGTTATTATAGCCCTACTTGTAAATTGTTACTGTTTGATCTTACTTTCCTCTTCCCTTTTCCTTTTTTCTTTATTATTCTGTTTCTCTGTTCTCTTACTTTTCCTTTTTACATGTGTGTTTCACTTTGTGATTTCTTTCTCTTTTGTTTTTTCTCTTTTATCACTTTTCTGATATTGTCTGTGGTCATGACGTTTATGACCCTTGAACCTGGATGGGGTAGGAGCTTACACTTTGGCGGGCTTTTTTTGGATTGAAGTTTGACTCAATTTAAGTCACTGTTAAGTTAAAATTTAAGTATGTATTACTATCTGTATTTGTGTGAGGACGCGGGGGTCACGGCGGTCGCAGCGTGACCTCCCTCACCTCTTTCTACACCCACTGCTGTGCGTCTCCGTCCTCGTCGCTCCCTCCCGACCCCCGTGGCAAAAGGGCTTCCCCATCCTCTCCGTCGGGCTGCCGCCGCTCCACGTGCGGTTGATGCTCGGGCGCCTGCCATTGCCCCTGCGTGCGCATCCCCTCCCGTTACGGAGCGCGTGGTGGCACCAGTTAATTTATTCACTGCTCTTGCCTGGCCTGCCTCCGCTACCCATTGGTCAGCCACAGTACTTAATCCCTGTCATACCTCTCTCACATCGCTCGACATAGTCTCTGGCTTTCCCTTTGTCTTCGTGTACTCAGGTTACGACCCGGCTTGGCGGACGTTCCTATCTGGCTCTGGATCCCGGCTCCCACTTGACCCTGCAGCTTCTTCCATCCCACGACCACAGCTCGGACCTCGACCTTCCGGATTTCTCTCCATCCCTGACCTTGGCTAACGGCAACGACTTCGCCTCTTCAGTACCGGTACCGGCAAGTATTGCTACACCTATACACACCTGGCCTGGCAACGCCTAAACACCACACTCCGGAAACGCTCCTTCTGCTGCGGGTGCGTGCACATAAACGACCCCACCTCAGTATAAGGGACGAGTCTGGTCTGCGGGCAGCACCGGCGTAACATTATGTCCAGCCCACAAGACGCAGACCAGACTCACATGGCCTCCATGATGACAGCCATGTATCAACAAGTCCAGGCCCTAACTGACCAAATGGCTCTTCTCACTCAACAGGTACAGGACATTTCATTTCAGGCACCACCTGAGGCCGCACCGCCACTGTCGCCAGAACCAGTATCCGCCGCGACCTCAGGCCCGAAGATCCCGGCACCTAAACCGTATGCGGGGGATCCGCACGCCTGTCGCGGTATTCTCAATCAATGCGAGATCCAGTTTGAGATGGCTCCGCGGCAGTAGTCCACTGGTCGCAAGAAATTGGCATATGTGTACAGCCTACTTACAGGGAAAGCGCTGGCATGGGTCTCCCCGATTTGGGAACTATGTCCCGATATCACCCGCGACTACGCGGAATTTAGACGAGACTTTCGACAGGTCTTCGATACACCCGCACACAAAGAAACTGCCTCTGACTCTTTGCTTGAGTTTTCTCAGGGACGTCGTTCCGTGGCCCAGTGCACCTTGGAGTTCAGGACGATAGCAGCTGAGACACGATGGGACCAGGAGGCTTTAGTCTCAGTCTTCTGGCGAGGCTTAACGGATTCCGTGAAGGACGAGCTCCCCTCACAACCCAGGCCAGGGCTTCTGGAGGAACTTATCTCCCAAGCCAATTGAGTGGATCAGCGGCTTCAGGTACACCGCACCCAGCGCCAGCTTCCCTGATTTATGCCCTTCCGTACTCCTTTTCCCAGATTCTCTCCAACCACAGGACCTGCCGTTTCTCCGCTACCCGCTTTGGAGGCTCCGGAGCTGATGCAACTTGGAGTCCAGCGTTCCCGGACACCGATACAGCAAGCTCGCCAAGCCGGTGGATTATGTTATTACTGCGGATCCTCCGAGCATCTGGTCCTTTAATGTCCACTACATTGGGAAACGACCAAACCCAGTGAGTAAGAAGGGGCTCTCCCTGGGTGCTAAATCTCCTTGTCCCCTTTCCAGGAAGGAACTTCCAAAGAAATTGACCATTTCCGTCTCTCTATTGGGTCCTACCTTCCACACCTCCACTGTGGTATTTATCGATTCCGGTGCGGGATGAAATTTCATGGACCAAACCTTCTCTGAACAGAATCAGATTCCACTCGTTAGGAAGAAGTCTCCCGTTGAACTGGTTGGATCGACGAGCGTCCGCTCACCCCGGCATACATTTCCTTGGAGACTTGCCCCATCACCCTTTCCTCTCATTCCCACAAGGAGACCTTGGCCTTTGATATAATCCATGCTCCCGGAACCCCAGTCACTCTCGGCTTACCTTGGTTGCAGAAGCACAATCCTCTCATCAACTGGTCATCCCAAGATCCTATTACTTGGAGGTCAAGGTCAGAGGAGCCATCTCCACCAGCCATACTTCCGCCTCGACTGCTGGCCAATACATCCAACCCTAAGAAAGGTTTACCCGCTCTGTATGCTGCTTTTCTGGATGTCTTCTGCAAGACCCAATCCGAACTATTACCTCCCCACAGATCTTACGATTGGCCGATAGACTTGGTACCTGGATACACATTGCCCAAATCCAAATTCTACCCCCTCTCTCTTCGTGAGAAGGAAGCCATGGACGAATATATCCGTGAAAACCTAAAACGGGGCTTTATACGGCACTCCAATTCGCCCGCAGGAGCTGGATTCTTTTTCGTCAAGAAAAAAGATGGTACTCTCATACCGTGTATAGACTACCGGGGACTAAACCGCATCACGGTGAAGAACCGTTACCCACTTCCTCTCAACTCTGAACTATTCGACAGACTTCAAGGTGCTAACGTGTTCTCCAAGCTTGACCTTCGTGGGGCGTATAATCTTATTCGCATCCGGGAGGGCGACGAATGGAAGACCGCCTTCAACACCCGTAGCGGCCACTACAAGTATCTCCTTGATGCCTTTCGGCTTATGCAACGCTCCAGCGGTTTTTCAGGACTTTATCAACGACATCTTTCAGGATGTCCTTAATCGTTTTGTAATTGTTTATCTGGATGACATCCTTATCTTTTCCAAGAATCTACAGGACCATATCATCCATACCAAGTTTTTACTCTCGCGCCTTCGAGAGAACCGTTTGTTTGCCAAGATGGAGAAATGTCTCTTTCCCCAGTCTACCACCTCTTTTCTTGGATATATTATTTCCAACACGGGATTGGCCATGGATCCTGTGAAACTTAAAGCCGTAATAGATTGGCCGCAACCCGACTCCCTCAAGTCTATTCAGCGGTTCCTAGGATTTTCCAATTATTACCGGAAGTTTATTCGCAACTTCTCCACCATCATCGCCCCGATCACAGCACTGACCCAAAAAGGAGCTGATCCTTCGTCTTGGTCTCCTGAGGCAGTCTCAGCTTTTGAAACACTGAAACAAGCATTTGTCTCCGCTCCCATCCTTTGACACCCGGACACCAATTTTTCTTTCACCCTAGAGGTAGACGCCTCGGACTGCGGGGCCGGCGCTGTCCTATCCCAAAGATTTTCTCCCCAGGATCAACTTCACCCTTGCGGTTTTTTCTCAAAGAAGTTTTCCCCAGCTGAGAGGAACTATGATGTGGGCAATAGAGAACTTTTGGCCATCAAGTTGGCTCTTCAGGAATGGAGGCATCTTTTGGAGGGATCAAAAGAGCCATTCACTATTCTCACGGACCACAAAAATCTTTTATACATCGAGAATGCCCGTCGTGTAGGTCCCCATCAAGCCCGCTGGTCGTTATTTTTCTCCAGGTTTAATTTTATTTTGTCTTATATTTCCGGCTCTAAGAACATCAAGGTGGTGCTCTCTCTAGACAATATTCTTCTGATGAGAGACCGGAGAAGACTACAGAGTCTATCCTTCCCAAACAAAAAATCCTCGTGGTCGCTACATTCAAGAATCTTGAGAAGATCATCCAGTCTCAAAGTCACCTTCCTAGCGATCTTGAGATCCCAAAGGACATCCTATACGTGGAAAACAAGTTTATTCCGGAGATTCTGGAATGGGGGCATGCTTCCCGTTCGGCAGGACACCCTGGCTACAAGAAAACTTTGGATCTCATCCGTCGCACCTTTTCGTGGCCCAATATGGCCAAATCCATCCTTGAATTTACCCGGGCCTGTCCGGTATGTGCACGCAATAAGATTCCTCGCCAGAGACCTCAGGGTCTTCTTTTCCCTTTATCCATCCCGGAGCGCCCCTGGTCCCACATATCCATGGACTTTATTGTCGAATTGCCTAGGTCGAATTGCATGAACACCATTTTAGTAGTGGTGGATCGGTTTCCAAGATGGCACATTTTATTCCTCTCAAAGGATAAAGCCAATATTTTCTCCAAACAGGTTTTCCGGATCCATGGCATACCCACGTCCATTGTATCGGATCGTGGTTCTCAATTTGTTTCCAGATTTTGAAGTACCTTCACCAGAAAACTGGGCATTGCTTCCTCCTTCTCTTCGGGGTATCACCCTCAATCTAATGGACAGACCGAGAGGGTCAATCAATCTCTCGAGAAGTATTTAAGGTGCTTCGTCTCTGACTCCCAGGATGACGGGGCGGAATTACTTTCCTGGGCAGAGTATGCCTTTAATTCCTCCAGGAATTAATCGACTGGTGAGACACCTTTCTTTATTAATTACGGCTTTCACCCGGCTTGCCTACCTATTTCCAAGATCTCCTCTGGAGTTCCAGCTGTGGATGAACTCATCTCCCTCCTACAGGACTCTTGGGCTAGAATTCAATCTGCACTTCAAAGGGCCTCCCTGTCTTCTAAAGTCCAGCCTGACCGCCGTCGCCGACCTGCACCCAACTACAAACCAGGAGACAAGGTTTGGTTGTCTACTAGAAATATCCGCCTCAAAACCCCTTCCCCCAAATTGGCTCCTAGGTTTCTGGGGCCATTTCCTATCCTGGAACAGGTTAACCCGGTGGCCTTCCGCCTTCAACTACCCCCAAGCATGAGAATTCCTAATGTTTTTCATACATCTCTTCTCAAACCGTTCATCTCCAGACCCCTCTTTCCCGGACCACACTCTTAAACCTGATCCAGTGATCATACAGGGCAACGAAGAGTACGAGGTCCAAACCATACTAGATTCCCGTCTCTCCAGAGGTAAAGTCCATTTCTTGGTTCAGTGGAAGGGCTTCGGACCTGAGGAAAGGTCTTGGGTACCTCTTAACGACATTCATGCACCAGGACTTCTTAAACGCTTCCGGAAAAAGTTTCCATCCAAGCAATGGAAGGATCGTCCTGAGGCCATGGAGAAGGGGCTTCCCCATCCTCTCCGTCGGGCTGCCGCCGCTCCACATGCGGCTGATGCTCGGGCGCCTGCCATTGCCCCTGCGCGCGCATCCCCTCCCGTTACGGAGCGCGTGGCGGCACCAGTTAATTTATTCACTGCTCTTGCAGTGAAGCCACGCCCCCCGCCCACATGCTGGTTACCAGTTAACCGTAAACCTTACCTCCTGGTGGCCTATTATGGAGACCAATCCTGGACAGCTCCTAGGGCTCCTCCAGGCCTGCCTCCGCTACCCATTGTTCAGCCACAGTACTTAATGCCTGTCCTACCTCTCTCACATCGCTCGACTTAGTCTCTGCCACAGACGTCTATTTTGGCTCTCCCTTTGTCTTTGTGTATTCAGGTTACGACCCGGCTTGGCGGACGTTCCTATCTGGCTCTGGATCCCGGCTCCCACTTGACCTTGCAGCTTCTATCATCCCACGACCACAGCTTGGACCACGACCTTCCGGATCTCTCTCTCCATCCTCGACCTTGGCTAACGGCAACGACTTCGCATCTTCAGTACCGGTACCGGCAAGTATTGCTACACCTATACACACCTGGCCTGGCAACGCCTAAACACCACACTCCGGACACACTCCTTCTGCTGCGGGTTCGTGCACATATACGTCCCCACCTCAGTATAAGGGACGAGTCTCGTCTGCGTGCAGCACCGGCGTAACAATTTTTATGTCCTGGTGTAGGTGTAGTTATTACACCGAAATGTTGACCTTAATAAATACATTTTATACCTAAAGCATTATACAGTCTGGATTGCGTTTTACTATAAAGTTCCAGTGATTTTGTAGAAGTTTGCAGCATCTGTGGATAAACAGCACCCAACATCTGAAGGAAAACTGAGCCGTGGAGCCTCTATTGTGAGTAGGTTTGCAAAATGTACATCAAGATTATCTCTATGTTTGTCACGGGAGATCAGGTTTATTAACACCTTTTTATACCGGGATCATTGATTGAGCAAAGCAAGGAGGTAAAATAAATTGTAATTTATTTCAGGAAAAGCCATACACACAATGTAACACAATTTACAGGGTTAACACACTTACTGGGAACGGGGCTAACAAATAAATCTATCCTTAGATCGAAATTCGCAAAAATTACCACTGTATGAGCCCTTTTCCTTGACCGGTACGTGCTCACGAAAGTCCTGGAACTGATTTCGGCATGCAATGCCAACCACGACCGCTACGTTCTCAAAAGCAGGACTTAGAAACTTTTCTGAGTTGAAAATCTTTGAAGACGGCTCGTGTTTATTCAGTACAGAGCATCTTTGAATTTCCCGCTGATGGTTTGGCGCTTGGAATCTGTGCTCCTGATTGGCTGCAAGTCCCATTATGGGTTTCAGTGTCTCCTTCTTTACCAACATCTACAGCCTATCAGAGCGTGGGAATTCTCCTGCCAGCCAATCACCGATTTCCCGGTATTGTAAAGCCGGGAGGGCACCTTTTTTCAGTCTATAGAGGGGCATGCGCCAACCTGGCACCTCTGCCTCTTTGCATACTGAGCCCACCCGCTGCCCAGGCTCCACAGAGTCTGGGTTCTGGCAAATGGTGGCCAGATAGCCCTGTGTTAGCCCAGGATGTGGGTACACAAGCAGAACTGCAGTACCCCTCCTGTTCTAACACCTTGGCATCCCTAAGGCTTTCAAGTACTGACTCCTCATAGACCCATAGGCACAAAGCTTGGTAGCCATCTGGTCTGCCCGGAATCCATGACTTGGAAATTCCACAGTTCATTTACAGGTTATCAGTACATATACCTATTACATACTGTATAACTCTTTAATAAAATATACTGTGTCCTGTCTTATGTGTGGTAAAATATATAAGTACCTGTTCTGGTGTCAGGGATGGAGTGAGAGTATATATTTCCTACACTCACTAGCTTCATTCTTGGCACACTTTAGAAATGACTTTTAAAAACTTTCATACACAAGAAAGCACTCTCAGCTTTATCACATAGCTGGAGTCCCCCCTGAACCCCTATACCAGGTCCAGGGTACCTGGGCATGTATGTGGGTACCTATCCTTATACTAGGGACCTCTCTTTATTCTAGAGACCCCGTGTATGATTGCAGGTATACATTAACCCCTTCATGCCATTTACCTTGTCTGGAAGATGCTGCAGCAGGAATCCTGGCGGTGAGTCGTAATAGCACATTCAGAGTCAGAGTTTGCCTGGAGCAAAGTGATTGGCTGCATCCAAGAATCTCACTCGATTCCCGGATCCAATTCCTGGGGTATCCCATAACTCTGGAACCCCAATACATAGCCACATTCTGTAAAGACTTTCTCAGACAAACGAAACCTGAAACTTACAGCCTAGAAATCTCCCGGTCCCAGCATTCCAGGAAAGGCAAAACACACAGAAATCTTTAATGTCTCATCATTTGCACACAGTCACAGTAATGCATTTAGGACATCTGGGTCCAAGAGCTGAAACTCTAGGACCTCAACAAATGGATCACGGGTAACTAAGTGGGCTGAACCTTTATTAGTGAGCCTGATTAACCCTTCACCATTACAATGTTTTACAAGTGTAACGGTGTTGTCCCTGGGCCCTGCCGATCCTGACCCATATGTAAGGAAAGCCCCCAATTGTGATGTGTGGTGCACCTGCTGGCAACAGGACTCCTGAGTCTCCCGCTTGGTTGGTATGGGGAATATCACCATGAAAGGCGTCTGAGGTAGTGTGCTTGGAGTCCTACTCACATTTGGTTACAGCGCCTCCACCCCATCAGGATCTCTGCGGCAGCAGGGGAAGTATCTGATGGGGAACTCCTCTCAGGTGCATCCTTCTGTGGAATAACTTCACTCTCACACAGAAGGGATCTTTTGAACCAGGGCATCTTTTATGACATCTTCATGGACAGACTGCCCCTCATCGCGGTCGTGCTTAGCCGCTCATCTTGTTCAGGTACCCCCCGTCAGAAGGTTCCTCCTCTCTTAATAGAGTTGGTCCCCCTCTCCCCTAAGGGAGATCACCATCTGTGCCAGGTCCCTGGTCACAGTGTGTAGTTAGCTTGCACTTGACTCTGACAGCCTTGAACTGCTGCAGACACTCTAGTAGACTACTTCAGAACTGGAACATAACAGAACCTCCTAACTTTAGGCAGTTCTGTGTCTTATATAGACTCTAGAAGCAGACCCACCTCTGTGTCACTAACAGTGGACACAAAGCATGTTGTCACTTCCTTTGTTACATATGACACCTCACCAGGGTGTGAGGGCAAACCTCCATGATTGTTGCTGGCAACCCTGCATACTTACCAGGCTTACTGCCAGCATGAGAAAGAGCTGTACACCATTTTTACACATGGCTACACAAGTTAACACTAACATTGCTCATATATTGAAAGACCCACCCGTTTTCTCCAGTAGCAGGTCAGAAAATCTAAGGGGCTATTTGATTCTAGCAGGCTGATCTCGCAAACAGACTACAGCAGGGGTGCGAAAACTTTTTAGTCTTCACCCCCATCTGCTCTCTCTCCCTGCTCGTGCCCTATACACCCCCCCCCCCCCCGCTTACCTTGTCCCCAGCGTTTCTGGCATCACAACGCCGTGTGACATCATGTTGCCATGGCAACGCAATGCAATGTGACCCGGCAGCGGTATTTGATGATGTGTTGCCATGGCGACGCGTTGCCAGAAGCCGCCGGATATCAGGTAAGGGAGTTACAGAGGCCTTGCACGCGCTTTCCCGGCATTTAATTTAAATGCTTTGGGGAAGAGTGCAGGGCCTCTGTAAGTGCCACGCGCCCCCTAGAAAATCTCACACCCCCCAGTTTGTACACCCCTGGGCTACAGGATGGTTGAATACACCTTTAGGTATGTACGCATGTGACCACTGTGTACAGTGCAATTTACGTATTTAGAATTCTTTCTAAAGCGCTACTCACTAAGAAACTCTGTACTAGAGTGTGTGTAGGAACTTACAGGGTTAACATACTTACTGGGAACGGGGCTAATGAATAAAACTATCCTTTAACCAAATTCACAAAAATGACCTCTGTAGGAGCCCTTTCCAATGACCGATAGGTACTCACGAAAGTCCTGGAACTGATTTCGGCATGCAATGCCAGACGCGACTGCTACGTTCTTCAGAAGCGTGACTTAGAAGAATTCTTGAGTCAAAATCTTTGAAGCCGGCTCGCGTCTATTCAGTACAGAGCATGTTTGAATTTTCCGCTGATGGTTTGGCGCTTGGAATCTGCGCTCCCCATTGGCTGCAAGGTTTCTTATGAGTTTCAGGGTCCCATTCACAAACCTCTACAGCCTATCAGAGTGTGGGAATTCTCCTCCCAGCAAATCACCGATTTGCCGGTATTGCCAAGCCGGGTGGGCACACATAACTGCAGTACCCCTCCTGTTCTAACACCTTGGCATCCCTGAGGCTTTCAAGTCCTGACTCCGCACAGACCCATAGGCACCAAGCTTGGTAGCCATCTGGTCTCTTGGAAACCAGGACTCAGAAATCCCACAGTTCATTCACAGATTATCAGTACATATACAGTACCTATTAAATATAACTCTTTAATAAAATATACTGTCCGGCATTTTGTGTGATAAACTATATAAGTCCCTGTTCTGGTGCAGGGATGGAGTGAGAGTATATATTGCTTACACTCACTAGCCTCATACTTGGCACACTTTAGAAATTACTTTTAAAACTTTTACACACAAGAAATCACTCTCAGCCTTATCACAGCTGGAGCACCCCCTGAACACCTATACCAGGTCCAGGGTACCTGGGCATGTATCTGGGCACCCCTCCTTATACCAGGACACCTCTTTATACTAGGGACCCCGTGTATGATTATACATTAGCCCCTTCATGCCCGTATACCTTGTCTGGAAGATGCTGCAGCAGGAATCCTGGCGGCGAGTCGTAATACCGTTTTCAGAGTCAGAGTTTGCCAGGAGCAATGTGCTTGGCTGCATCCGAGAATCTCACTTGATTCCCGGATCCAACTCGTGGGGTATCCCATAACTCTGGAACCCCGATACATAGACACATTCTGTAAAGACTTTCTCCGGCAAACCCAAACCCACTCTGAAACTTACAGCCTAGAATTCTCCCGGTCCCAGCACCCCTGGATAAGCAAAACACACATAAATCTTTAATGTCGCATAATTTGCACACAGTCACAGTAATGCATTTAGGACATCTGGGTCCAAGAGCTGACACTCTGGGACCTCAACACACGGGTCAGTGGTAACCAAGTGGGCTGAACCTTTATTAGTTAACCTGGTTAACCCCTTTACCGTCACAACATTAAACTAAGGCCCAATCAGTTGATGGATGATGACAGGTCTGAGAGCCCGATTGGGTATTTTACTGATTAGGCAGTTCTGCAGAAACAACAGGGGGGTGGGGGGCTAGTCCAGGGATAGCCTTAAATGGTAAGGGTCAAGATCTTAAAACGAACCCTTTGCTCCACCGGGAGCCAGTGCAGATCTTGTAATACTGGCAAGATGTGGTATCGCATTGCCTGCTATAAAATGGGCTTTTTTGCGCCAACTGCAGGGCTTTGATATTATAATATGCAATTGTGTCATCATGGGGTGACAGGGGGGGGATTTTATATATGCTTTGAGTGGAAATAAATATTTGATTAATTCATTTGGGAATTGTCAAGCCAACCATATATTTTTAAATCCCACTGGTGGCATCATGTATTTAGGTGAGACATTTAGAGTATTCACCCATGGAATTTGGGAAAACAAAAGTCTGATTAAAAACAAATCACCACTGTCTTCAGGGGACAAGACATTTTTGTGCATACAACCACTCTGTAAGTCAACCCAGTTATCAGATGATTTAACACATAACCTCATCAAAGGTGGCAATAAACAGAGTAATGGTGAATTGAATTCCATGGCTTCTTTAGGGATGAATGAGCACTAGGATTTCTCATGTTTTTTGGAATAACATTTTTTCTTTTTTCCACATCTGTTTTTTCACATATTTTTCCACATCATTTTTTCACATATTCCCCTTTAGTGTGCCTATATATACTTTGTGTAATACACACGTTTTGTGTATAACATAATGAATATGTGTGTGTGTGTATATATATATATATATATATATATATATATATATATATATATTTATTTATTTTACTATTTCTCTATGTCATTTGTAATTTCTCCTGTTACTGTATATGGAATTTGTCTATGTAATACCCCAATCCCACCCGGCTGTGTAGAGATAGGGTGTACATGAATAACAATGTATGTGGTGTTCTGTGACAGGGTTTAGACCTGCTCATTAGAGTGTCAGCTCAGTGGTTACCTCTTATCTCAGGGTCTTCTATCCATGGGGTCAGGCCAAGGCTGTTTGGAGTGGAGTGCAGGAAAACAGAATAGAAACGGCGCCAGGAACTTTTAACTTGATGGTATTTATTGGTGTACAACAGTTCTTAGAGTCCCTTAGAACAATGGATAGGGCATTCCGCCAATAGAACTGAAGATTCAGCATACAGTACAGAGTATACAGCATTCAGCATAGTCAGGACAGGTTTAGTGAGCACAATAGAACAGGACATTCCGCCATATAGTAACCTCTCCCCCTCCTAACAGGAGTTCTATGCAGGCAATGGAGAATCTAGGGCCTCACGCCTTTCATTGAACATAGAGTATGGTGTCCACCACCTCCATGCAAGAGAGCCTCTTTTGGTTACCTAGATAAGGACCCTGCATCTCAGGAAGCTAATCCCTGTCTGTTAAATCAAAGCCAGGAGGATTTTCCTTCTTCTCACCTGCCTGGCTGTCCAGCTGACTCTATTGAACTTGCATTCCCTGGGAGTCCCTTTATCATAGAAGGTTCTCCTGAAGCAGAGAACTCCTCTTGGGTCCCTCTCCCCCCGGATTAGTATATGGACTCTGTTGGGTTTTCCCACCCAGGGGTCTGAGCACCCCCGTGGGTAGGCTAGGACTCAGGAGAAGTCAGAACAGAACCCAGGACATACTGTAGACCAGGCCTGCACAACACGCGGCCCGCGGTGGCTCTCTCCCTCCCTCCCGAGTCCACTCTCCCATGCCCCCCCCGCGAGCCCGCTCCCCCCCGCGAGCCCGCTGTCACCATCCCCCGCGAGCCCGCTGTCACCATCCCCCACGAGCCCGCTCTCCCCCTCGCATGGTAGCAGTGCACTCTAGCATTGAGGCACTTCCTGCCTTCTGCTTGCTAGAGCATGCAGTCCTGGCTGCTCTGCCGCCGCCGCCTCCTCCACCACAAACCAAGGTAAGGTAGGGTAGTGCGGGGGGGGAGGCGATTTGAAGTGCAGGGGGGGGGGCGATTTGAAGTGCGGGGGGGGCGATTTGAAGTGCGGGTGGGGGGGGGTGATTTGAAGTGCAGGGGAGGGGCGATTTGAAGTGCAGCGGAGGGGCGATTTGGAGTGCAGGGGGGGCGATTTGAAGTGCGGGGGGGGCGTTTTGAAGTGCAGGAGGGGGCCGATTTGAAGTGCGGGGGGGGGGGGGTAATTTGAAGTGCGGGGGGGCGATTTGAAGTGCAGGGGGGGGGCGATTTGAAGTGCGGGAGGGGCGATTTGAAGTGCGGGGGGGCGATTTGAAGTGCGGGGGGGGTGATTTGAAGTGCGGGGGGGTGATTTGAAGGGCGGGGGGGCGATTTGAAGTGCAGGGGGGGCAATTTGAAGTGCAGGGGGGGGCGATTTGAAGTGCGGGGGGGCGATTTGAAGTGCAGGGGGGGCGATTTGAAGTGCGGGGGGGCGATTTAAAGTGCAGGGGGGGGCGATTTGAAGTGCAGGAGGGGGACGATTTGAAGTGCAGGGGGGGGCGATTTGAAGTGCGGGGGGGGGGTGATTTGAAGTGCAGGGGGGGCGATTTGAAGTGCAGGAGGGGGTGGGGTTGAAGTGCAGGGGGGGCGATTTGAAGTGCAGGGGGGCTTGTGAGGTGCTGGGGGGTTAATGTGAGGTGCTGGGGGGCTTGATGTGAGGTGCAGGGGGGGTTGATGTGAGGTGCTGGGTGCTTGATCTGAGGTGCTTGGGGCTTGATGTGTGGTGCAGCGGGGGTTGATGTGTGGTGGAGGGGACGTTGATGTGAGACTCAGGGGAGTTAATGGGAGGTGCAGGGGGAGAGTGATGGGAGGTGCAGGGGGGGAGAGTGATGGAAGGTGCAGGGGGAGAGTGATGGGAGGTGCAGGGGGGAGAGTGATTGGAGGTGCAGGGGGGAGAGTGATGGGAGGTGCAGGGGGGAGAGTGATGGGAGGTGCAGGGGGAGAGTGATGGGAGGTGCAGGGGGAGAGTGATGGGAAGTGCAGGGGGGAGAGTGATTGGAGGTGCAGGGGGGAGAATTATGGGTGGTGCAGGGGGGAGAATAATGGGAGGTGCAGGGGAGAGAATGATGTGAGGTGCAGGGGGGAGTGGGATGTGTGTGGTGTGCAGGGGGGTACTGTGTGTTTGATGTAGAGGGGGAGTATTATGTGTGTGGGTGAGGGGGAGAGATGGGGGTACGAGAGATAGATAGGGAGTATCGCAAAGGTTGATAGTGAGGGGTTCTGGGGGAGATATGAGGATGATGATGAGGGTTTCTGGGGGAGATATGAGGATGATGATGAGGGGTGCTGGGGGAGATATATGAGGATGATGATGATGAGGTGCTGGAGGAGAGATGATGATGATGATGATGATTATTTTACCCGTGCGGCCCAATTTTTTTTTCCTTGGAGCAGTTCGGCCCTTCTCACGTTACGAGTTGTGCAGGCCTGCTGTAGAGTCACTATAATTTGGAGGGATCACAATTTAAACAGGAGGAGACAGCTATTCTGCCCCAGTAACTGGGCAGAATTAGATGTAGCAAGGCCCTCATCCTGTCATTTAATTCCAACTACTCCCAGACAGGCAAGTGCCTGAAGCTGCAATATAATAGATACAAGAGGGGATGTGATCTCACGTGTACGGCCTTGTGATGGTTTAACCCTAGAACTGCCTCCTGTTACCAGGACTAACATGCCAGTTTAGAGTAAATAACATAGCAGGGTGCTACATTTACTATATTTTCTAATGTCACCACTTATTTGGATCTCCTTTGGTTCACCAGGGGATGGAGACCACATATATACAGATGTGGATCTTCTAATTGGATGATTACTTAGTGTATGTATGTATGTATATATGTGAGAGAGAGAGAGAGAGAGAGAGAGAGAGAGAGAGAGAGAGAGAGAGAGAGTGTGTGTGTGTGTGTGTGTGGGAGAGTGTGTGTGGGAGAGTGTGTGAGTGTGTGCGTGTGCGTGTGCGTGTGTGTGTGTGTGCGTGCGTGCGTGCGTGCGTGCGTGTGTGTGTGTGTGTGTGTGTGTGTGTGTGAGTGTGTGGGAGAGAGTGTGTGTGTGGGAGAGAGTGTGTGACACCAGAAGTACCCACCCAGTCACCCACCGACTGAGCCAGTCAATCAGTCACCCACCCACTAAGTCACCCACCCAGTCACCCAGTCAGTCACCTAGTCAGTCACCCAGTCAGTCACCCAGTCAGTAACCCAGTCAGTCAAAGACACCCACCCAGTCAGTCACCCAGTCAGTCACCCACCCAGTCAGTCAGTCACCCACCCAGTCAGTCACCCACCCACTCAGTCAGTCAGTCACTGTTACACCGGTGCTGCCCGCAGACCAGACCCGTCCCCTGTGCTGAGGTGGGACGTAGGGATACACGCACCCGCAGCAAAGGGAGCGCGACCGGAGTGTGGTGTTGCCAGGCCAGGTATAGTAAATAAGACAATACTTGCCGGTACCGGTAGTAGAGGAAGGGTAGTTATTGCCATTGCCAAGGTCAGGGATTGGAGAAGTCACGAAGTCCAGGTAGAGCTGAAGTCTAGAGCCAGAGGGGTTAGTTGTCCAAGCCGCATCTATACCTGAGGAGTCACTGAGAGAGTAGTTAAATGCTTTCATAGAGAACCATGTCGAGCGACGAGAGATGGGAAGCACAGGCATAATAAAGCTGGGCAGGCCAATGGGAAGAGGGGGCAGGCCTGGAGGACTGCAAGGAGTCCTCCCTGATAGGAGGGAGGTTTTACAGCACAGCTGAGTGTAGTCATTGATTTGCATGGAATCATGTGGAGCTTCGGAGCGACGCCTCACTGCGGGGGCAGAGGGTAAAAGGCCTCTGTTAGGCGTGTGCTCTGTAAGCTGGGAATGCGTGCACATAACGTCTGGGGCTGGCGCGCATGTGCACATGGATTCGGTGACTGACATGCATATGAGCATGGGGTCAGTGACAGACGCGCGTGTGCGCATAGAGCGCGGAGCCGGAGACACACGCAGAGGCTGTGGTTCAACAGGCACCTCTTCGGTAGGTGCCATCCTGTGATGGCGAGGAGCCAGAGTGCCAGTGGCAGACAACGGAGGTATGTGGGAATTGCTCTGCAGGCGCTGGGACGCCTGAGTACCAATGGGGGGTGGGCCATGGTCGCGCTGACGGCGCTGAGACACCAGATTCTTTACAATCACCACCCAGTCAGTCACCCACCCAGTCAGTCGCCCACCCAGTCACCCACCCAGTCAGTCCGTCACCCACCCAGTCCGTCACCCACCCAGTCCGTCACCCACCCAGTCAGTCAGTCACCCACCCAGACAGTCACCCACTCAGTCAGTCAGTCACCCAGTCAGTCAGTCACCCACCCAGTCAGTCACCCACCCAGTCAGTCAGTCACCCAGTCAATCACCCACCCAGTCACCCACCCAGTAAGTCCGTCACCCACCCAGTCAGTCCGTCACCCACCCAGTCAGTCCGTCACCCACCCAGTCAGTCACCGTGTCTCCGTCACTCTGTCTCTCGCACTCTGTCTCTCTTTGTCTCTCGCACTCTGTCTCTCTCTGTACACTCTGTCTCACACTCTGGGTCTGGATATCTTATTTACCCTATATATCTTAACTGCCCTATACCTGCACTGAAATAACCTATACTGTTTTCTTCCAGATCTGACTCTCGAGCTTCACACGGGAGACATCGGAATCCCCCCTAACCCAGAAGACAGGTAGGGAACACCTCCCCTCCAGTGTATAACATTGCAAGAATAAGGGAACCTGGACATTGAGAGACTGCGGATCAGGTAAGATCCCAGGCAGGATTGCTGCTTTAGATATTGTGAAGCAGGGGCATCCTGACACTGGTTAAGGAAACTAGTCATTCACATGTGGCTTTTTTTTTCCCCCTAGATCTGACATTTATACACACACACACACACACACACACACACACACACACACACACACACACACACACACACACACACACACATGTAATTATGTAACAAGGACTAATTGTAGTAAAGTATAAATGTAATACAATAAATAAACTTATGTCAAAAACAAATGTTGTTATTAGTTCTTACTAGGAATTTAAAAAAAAATTAAGTGGGGCGGGGCTAGGTGGCGAATAGATATTTTGGTTCG